>NC_055987.1:161010171-161310171 GCF_018446385.1 Zingiber officinale
GTTTGGCCATTGATGCAGAGATCTTTGAGGTCACTCCATCATTCCATTTGGTCGAGATAAAGCAGATAAATGGTGATACCTTGGAGTATCTGAATATATGGAAACAAGACATCAGACCAGCTCTGAAGGACATTATCTGGTCGTGGCAAGGAGAATAGCAGCTCAAGGCGTCTTCTGATATAGCATGTTTTTAGCTTTTTACTCCCATCTTTTATATGTTTCCTGTCAAATTATAAGACTATGAGTTCATCGAAGTTTCATCATTTAATCTTTCGCCCCGTGTTTCTCTTTTTATTGTGTTTCATGGAAATTGACAAATTGGAGTGTGTGCTGCAGGCGATGAATTTGTTGAAAAAACTGACATGTTCAGACGTGTTTTGACTTCAAAATCTTATATGGTAATATAGCTTGTCTCAAATCATTGTATCACCCCTGAGAGGATTCAAGAAGGTTACAATCGGAGTGTGTGCAATTTGTTGAAAAAAATTGCAATTGGTGGCCCGGTCGAAATATCCACGTGTGGAAAAAATTCTTTACAAGGACAGCATGAATTATTCAGACGAAGACACTTGAATTATAAATAAAATAAAATTAAATAAAAATAATAGAGACATCGGATTCCAGTTGGAGAGGCGTCTGGACATTCATTTGGTGTGCATTATTATTATAACGACGAATGATTGGGGTGCATTATTATTATAACGATGAATGATTAAAATCAATATACGCCTCTGCAAATGACAAAAAAAATGTAGCAATTAGTTGCATGATTGACGGAAAGGGTTATTTGAGGATTTAAAACATCGATATGTTTCAAAGTTTCGATTTGACTGTATGGTATAAATTTGGTACCATATCTTGTCATATTGATACTGTTTATTTTTTAAATATAAACTATATTAATTAAAATTAAATTATTTAATATAAATACTAAAAAAATAAAAGAAAAATTAAAAGGAAAAACATATGACACCGCGGAGGTCGCGGCGCCCTACAGTGACCTTCGCGGGTTGTAAAGGCGTCGCAATCTTGCGAATGCGACATGGGGTTGCGGAGGCCCTTGGACCTTGCAAAGGCTACATCGTGTCACCTCTATGGCCCCGTGTCACCTCTGCGACTTTGTCACTACAAAAATACATGAGTTTAACGACGGGCGTACCGACGGAATCTTAACTCCGTCGGCATATACCGACTGAATATAATTCTGTCGGTAAGTACCGACGGGGTTTAGGTCCGTCGGTAATCACCGACGGAAATCTTAATTCCGTCGGTGATTACCGACGGAATTCTTAATTCCGTCGGCGAGTAGCATAAAATCGCCGTTAGAATTTTGGGAATTTCCGACGGACTTATTATTCCGTCGGTAAAGAGGCGGGTCCGGGTGTAAATAATACCGACGGAATAATATTCCGTCGGTAATTAACGGGTTTAGGGTTATATTATACCGACGGATATATGATTCCGTCGGGAAATTTCCCCGTACCCGTTTCCTCTGCGTTCGCTAAACCTTGCCCGCTAACTTAGCAGAAATCACCGACGGAAATAATCATTCCGTCGGTGATTACCGACGGAAGTCTATTTCCGTCGGTGATTACCGACGGAAGTATAATTCCGTCGGTAAATCTCGATTTAGGGCACAGAATTCCCTTTCCTCTTCGCGCGATCTTTCCCTCAGCGGCGGCGGCGATTTTCCGGCGGCTCTTCGAGCGATCTCGGCGGCGCCCTTTCCTCCCGTGCACACCGTTCCGGCGATCTCTCAGGTATGATCTTCTATTCTCCTCTCTCGTTTGTGTTTTCACACGCCGGCAGCCGCGCCCTGCTCGCTGATCGCTGCCGGCGGCCTGTTCACGGTCGGCAGATTGCTTGCGCCCGGCGGCCTGCTCGAGGCCGGCAGAGGCTGGCGGCCAGCGGCCTGCTCGCGGCTAGCGGCCTGCTCGCAGCTAGCGGCCTGCTCTTGGCTGGCGGCCTGCTCACGGCTCGCTACTCGCGGCCAGCAACCTGCTCGCAATTGTAGCGGTGCTTTGTTACTGTTCGTAGCTGAGCACAATGTAAACCCTAGAAAATTTAAGTGTTGTGACATATTTTGATCAATTTCGCTATTGTACTTGCATAAAATGTAGTTTGATCGATGCTTCTCATATATGTATGATTATTTCATTTGATAATGCTATAAGGAACAACATGTTTATAATAGTTTCATTTAATTGTTCTAGTGTAGAGGTGATTTATGGTAATATGATATGATGATTGTGAGATGAAATTGTGCACATAATTCTTTATTTAAACTTATTTCAAGTGATACAACAAGTTTAATAATGTTTCAATTTATATTCTCTTTAGGTTATACCAATGTATATGAACAAAGCTTGGATGTACAATCGATTAGACAATGGTTTTATCAGAGATGATTTTATTGCTGAAGTTTAACAGTTTGTGATTTTGCTAAAAGTCATCCAGAATGTATGAATGGTTCTGAGTTACGGTGTCCGTGTAATCATAAAAAATGTCAAAATAGAGCATTTCATGATGAGGATACCGTAAAAATGCACATATGTAGAAATGGATTTGTGCCAAATTACTACAATTGGTATTGCCACGGAGAGCCTTATATATATGAACCAATTGGGTCATCTGGTGGTTCGTATTCTGGGACTACTGTTACGACTCCCATCAAATAATATTGATATTTCAATGCAATCAATGGTTCAAGATGCAATGAATGCAATTGATTATTCGAATATAGATGAAATACCAACCCCAGAATATCGACAACTATATGAAATGTTAAAGGCTAGTGAAAGAGAAGTGTGGGAAGGCATTCATACGGTCATTCACAACTATCACTAATGAAGGTTATTGAATATGAAAGCGAACATTTTTTTCGAAAGATGTTACGATGACATTTGTCAATTGATGTCAGAGTTGCTCCCTACTGATAACATAATGACTGATAGCTTCTATGAAACAAAGAAATTGATCAGAGGTTTAGGTTTGCCTGTAGAGAAAATTGATTGTTGTATAAACAACTGCATGATATTTTGGAATGAAGACAGTGATTTGAATGAATGTAAAATCTGTACTCACCCTCGTTTTAAGCATCGTAATCGCATACCAGGGAAGAAGAAGAAAAATATTGCTTGGAAAGTAATGTATTATTTTCCGTTAACTGCTAGACTTCAACGCTTGTATGCATCTGCTGCTACAGCTAACCACATGGTGTGGCATCATGAGCATGAGCATGAGCATGAGCATGAGCATGAGCATGAAGAAGGTATAATGTGTCATCCTTGTGATTCTCCTGCATGGAAACATCTTGATAATGTGTTTCCCTCCTTTGCAATGGAACCACGAAATGTGAGATTGGGACTTTCTGCAGATGGATTTCAACCATTTGGTCAGTCGGGACAACAATATTCATCTTGGCCAGTTATATTAACACCGTACAATTTACCACCATGGATGTGCATGAAAGATGAGTTTATGTTTCTTACCGTGCTTATTCCTGGTCCAGCCAATCCAAAAGATAAGATAGATGTTTTCTTGCAACCTCTAATTGCCGAGCTTAATGAATTATGGAATGTAGGCTCGGTTACTTATGATATTGCAAGTAAAACTAATTTTACATTGCATGCGGCCTTATTATGGACGATCAGTGATTTTCCAGCATACTCAATGTTGTCGGGATGGAGCACGGCTGGTAAATTAGCATGCCCACATTGCATGATGCAGTTGCATTACCTTGCAGTGGGAAGATATCTTGGTTTGATAATCATCGTAAATTTCTACCACTGGATCACCCTTTTAGGCGAAATAAGAAAAATTTTCTAAAGAATGTTGTAGTCAGAAAACCTCCCCCAGCAGTCCATGCTTCAGGTGAAGAAATCATTGAACAAATAGATAGTTATGGATTCCTCCCAGTATCTCAGCCTAATTCTGATGAGATAAATAAGTATCTTGTGAGGACGAGCAAGTGTGGTTGGAAGAAAAGGAGCATATTCTGGGAGTTGCCTTATTGGAAGTATCTACTCATTCGACACAATATAGATGTGATGCATGTCGAGAAAAATTTCTTTGATAATATCTTCAACACTGTGATGAATGTACCTGGAAGAACTAAGGACACTGCAAAATCACGTGAAGAATTAAAAGAACTAGTCAACAGACGAATTGCATCGAATGAAACAACCAATAAGTTTCAAAAGCTTGTTATACATTGGACAAAGATGGTAAACAAGCTTTATGTAGTTGGTTAAAAGAAATTAAATTTCCGGATGGATATGCTTGAATATGGCTCGATCGTTGACATGAACAAATTAAAGATGTTTGGAATGAAGAGTCATGATATCATGTGTTCATGCAAAGACTTATTCCAATAGCTTTTCATGATTTACTTCCCAATAATGTTTGGCAAGCACTTACGAAGTTGAGTCTATTTTTCAAAGATTTGACAGTGAGGTGTATTATGATGACCGATATGCTTTGGCTAAAAACAGACATTCCTCTCATACTTTGTAAATTGGAGCGTATATTTCCACCTAATTTTTTTTATTCAATGGAACATCTGCCATTACATTTACCATATGAGGCACAAATAGCTGGTCATGTTGAGTCTAGATGGATGTACCCATTTGAATGAGTTTTTAAGGAAATTAAAAAATAATGTTCGTAATAAAGCAAGAGTTGAAGGGTCAATATGTAATGCTTATCGGTGGAGGAAGCATCTTCGTTCTGCTCTTATTATTTTCTGATAATGTTAAAACCAGACAACAAATGTCCTAGAAATTCCGATGATACTCGAATATAGATCCATCGATGCTTTCTATTTTCAAATTTTTCGGTAAACCAATGGGTGCATTGTTTCTAGATGGTTAACTCAACAAGAATACCATGCTGCAAGAACATACATACTCTTAAACTGTGATGAGGTCAAACCCTACATAAAGTAAGTTAACTTCTCTAATCAAGCTTTTATTTCGTTGTAGTTAATTGCTTGATATCCTAATTTTCTTATAATTATCTTTTTTCAAAGCTTGTATGAGCAACAATTACATCTTCAAAATCCATCAATAACTGCAAGTGAGGTTGCTGAAAAGTTAGAGACCGAATTTGCATTATGGTTTCAAATATATGTGAGTTAGAGAAATTTTCATAATTATTTATTTATAAAAATTTGGTCCTAATTTTTCGTATTACTATTTTGATAGGTGAAAGACCGAAGAATATCTAATGTACAAGATGATAGAATATTGAATCTTGCATCTGGACCCCTACGCCAAATAATGGTCTATTCGGGTTACTATGTTAATGGTCTCAAATTCCATGTGAGACAACGAGATTCGCAGAGATTAACTTTTAATTCTGGTGTCTGCGTTAAAGGATCTATCGACACCAATAACACTGAGTTTGATTACTATGGTAGACTTGAGGAAATTATAGAGGTTGAGTATCCTGCATTACCGATAAAAAGGTGTGTGTTGTTCAAATGTTCATGGTATGATCCAACCCCAAGAACAGGTACCAGAATACATCCAAATTATAATTTAGTAGAGGTTAATGCAAACAGAAGGTTCAATAAGTTTGAACCTTTCATTTTTGCAATACAAGCGGGTCAGGTGGTTTATCTTGAATATCCTACGAAGAGAAGAAGAACTAGTGAATGGTTGTCTGTTTGTCGATTGAAGTCTCGTTCAACCATAGAAATGCCGAACACTATTACTGCTCAAAACCATGATGCATTTCAGAATGACGAAGTAGAGAGACATTCAGTTGATTCACAAATCCAATCTACATCACAATTACTTGTAGATGGTAATGCCACTGACGAGGATATAGATGATGGAGAGAAATCCAGCAGTGAGGATTTTGTTGAACTAACAGAGTCTAGCGACGATGACCTACAAACTGTTAATGTTGAGTAGAAATGCTTCCAGAGTCTAGCATTGATTAAATTTTAGTATTATTATTCATCTAGTAAATTATGCTTTAATCATGTTTTTTTGCTTATTTATCATGTTATTAAAGATTTATTATGATGTGTGCTAATATGGTTTTTGTAGATATAAGGTATCATGGCAGATCTTCCAGCACCACTCCGTGGATCCACCGTACTTAGGGTTGTTGGAGAGTCGTAAGTATTTTTTTTATTATTAGTAATTCAAGTTCTTTATTTATAACATATATCTTATGTCTTAATATTGCTTATATGTAGGTTTACTCCCGACGGCCATCGAGTATCCACCTATATCACACGGAAATTTAAGGAAAGAGTCTGCATATCTGGGACTACATGGAGACATGTAGATGCTGGAACTAAGGATTTCTATTATCAAGAATTTGTGGTAAGTAAATTGAATATGTACATTATATTTATCCTTTAATATTCTAAAATTTTATTTTTAAATTGCAGAAAAAATATACATGGGAGGAGGGATACGAGGTAGAATTTGCAAAAACTTGGAATATTTATTGTGCCAAGTTGTACAAAGACCTATTATACTATGTGAGAAAGGATGGCACACGGCAGCTTATGTATCCGAGGAGATTTGGAGTGCATGGACGACCACTTGGTCTGAGAAAGATGGCAAACAAATGCTCTAAAAGCTCGAGCGAATAGGAATACAGAGCCAGGTGGTCCGAGTACTGGATCTGCTCGACATACATCGGGATCTCGTTCCATTGTTGAGCACGCTATGGATCTGGTGATTTTAATTTAAAGTTATATAAATTAAATTTTTATTTATTAATGAACTTGTATAATTTTAGTCAAATTTGTTTGTGCATGCAGGAGCGTTCTTTAGAAAGACAACCCACTTGCTTGGAGATCTTTCTCAAAACTCACAAGAGAAAGGATGGCACATATATTGATGATCGATCAAAGAACATTGGGGTTTGAATTAATTTATATTTAATCTTTAATAATGATTAATTAGCTTTACTAATTGTGTATAATATATAAATTGTATATTTTTTCTACACAGGAGGAAATGACAAGCAGGGTTGCTCAGGCATCTCAGCCACCAGTAGAGGGAGGGGAGTCACAGGATCTATCCACCCAGGATATAAATGAAATTTATTATGATGTTGTGGGTGGAAGGACAAAGAACTCCTCCCTCTACGCTTGATTCCTAGGCAAGGTGGTATTTGATCGCTTGAGGCCTCCTAGGGGTCGTGCGAGTTCCTCTTCTTCTTCTTCTAAGGTGGAGTCATTAAGAAAAGAAAACCAAGACTTGAAGACTCAGATGACTACCATGGATCAGAAGTGGGAGAAGAAGTGGGCTGCACAGGAGCAGACATTGGCCCAGATGCAAGCAATCATTGCACGATGGGACCCATCACAGCAGCCCCAGTCAGAGGAGACCCCAGACCCATCAGACCCCGACCCCGCTGATAATTAGATTTTGTTGAGGTATGTTTAACTATAACTTGATTTTTTTTATATTTTTTTAGATATTCATTAAGTCAAATATATTTATTGTATATTATTAGATACTTATCTTAAAGTGTTTTACATTTTTCAGGAGTTCATACTGATACATTCACCATCACCACTATTATTGGTTATCCAAAATATAATCCAGGTATTTTTTTTTTACAAGTAAAATTAGTCATATATAACAATGTTTGAGTTATATTACATTTGCATCGAGTTATTCTAATCATAATCTATTGTATTTGACTTTTACAGGATTATATTCGGATATATGTATAAGTGATGTATCATGGTATGTATTTTGGATATTTTGTATTTGTCGTTCACTTGTATAAATTTAGATATTTTTGATTGTGAGAACTTGATACTTAGATTTTATTATAGTTTGGAGATTTTCTATTTGTCGTTCAGTTATGTTTATATTTTTGTTGTATGTTGTATTTTGGAGATTGTGGATTGATTTATATTGTGATATTGTTAATATATTGTGTGGATTGTGTTTGTGATACCATCGATTGTGATGGTTTGTATTTGTATTAAATTTGTATATGGGAAACTAGCAAAACAGGGGCTGGATTTCAAAATTTTTCCAGATTTTTACCGACGGAATTATAACTTCCGTCGGTAACTTATCGAAAAAAGCACAGGTTTTCTTCGATATAATACCGACGGAATAACTAATTCCGTCGGTAAACACCCGACGGAAACATATTTTCCGTCGGCCAACACCGACGGAATAGCCTTTTCCGTCGGCAAACACCGACGGAAACCCTAATTCCGTCGGTATAATTCCGACGGAAAAGGCTATGCCGTCGGTGTTTACCGACGGAAAAACTGATTCCGTCGGTGTTTACCGACGGAAAAACTTATTCCGTCGGTGTTTACCGACGGAATTAGGGTTTCCGTCGGTAGTCTCCGTTGACCGCCATTTGTTTTTTTACCGACGGGTAAGAATCTCAGTCGGTAATATACCGACGGAAATATATATTCAGTCGGTAATTACCGACGGATGTATTTTTCCGTCGGTAAAGTTATTGCCGACCAAAATTCTTCCGACATCAGAAATTCCGTCGGCATTCCGTCGGTAATCTCATATACCGACGGAATACCGACGGAAAATTCAGTCGGTAATAATGGTAATTTTTGTAGTGTGTGTTGCCTCCGCAAATTCGTGTCACCTCCGCGGGATTGCGATGGCTTAACAATCTCGCTGAGGTCGCTGTAAGGTCACGGAGGCCCCCCCTAACTCCGTAAAGGTCAACATAGGATCACGACGCTTTCATGATCCTACGGAGATTACCATGACCCCATGACAGCTTGTTAGGGGTCGTGGCGCCCTTGCAATGTAAAATTCTTAAATATAAGGGATAAAAGCTTTGAGAATTTTATTGAATATGCATAATCTAGAGTTTTCAAAGTATATATAGACTCATTACAAAGCAATCATCTTATGATTATAATTGATTTTATATATGAATCAATTAAGACTGATTGATTCTAATATAATTGATTTACATAGATCAAAGAAAGAAATCAAGGATATTATTGCATGAATCAATCAATAAAATATCCTTTTAATACTCCCCTTAAGTCAGATCGTTAATGTCAAAAACACCCAACTTACGAACAAGTGTGTGCAACGTAACTTGTCTCAATGCTTTGGTAAATATATTAGAAACTTAATGTTCACTTGATATGTAAGTCATTTTGATCTCTCTTTTGTCAATATATTCACGGATTAAATGACAGTCAATCTCTGATATGCTTTGTTTTTTCATAAAAAATTAGATTAGCAGTCATGTACATGGCCATGATTGTCACATTATAGTCACTGGCTAGGGATGAATAATATGCATGCAAAACTTGTAATAAATATTTTATCTAAGTTATCTCACAAACAACTGATGACATAGATCAATTTATTTATTTTTTTCATTAATCAAAGGGGAGTGAAATAAGTTAAGCTAAATATTTTTCTAAATATTAAATATTTTCTCAAAATTTACAATATTCTTTTTTCAAAATCTCAACATATAGTTCTTTAAGAAGTTCAAAATACTTTTAATGTATTTTTCAAAAAGGAAATTAAAATTTTTTGAAAATAAAGTTTAACTATTTTTTGAAAAGCAACCTTAACTATTTTTTTGAAAAATATTTTTTGAAAAGAAAATTCAAATATTTTTATCTAAAAATTAAATTTTAATGTATTTAATTATGTTTTTATGTACTTAACTAAGTTTTCTTTTAACTATTTTTAAAAATCTAAGTACTTAACTAGTTTTTAATAAAGTTAAGTATTTGATAAAATTTTGATTAACAGAAAAAGACTAAAGTCTAAATTAAAAGAAAAAAGCTAAAGTAAAAGTTATAAATTTTTGAAAAACTATGTTTTCATCCTTCTAAAATTTAAGTATTTTTCAAAAGGTTTTTTTACAGTTTTTAGCAATATTAAAACCCCCACTTGGATTTTATTTTTAAAGAAAAAAAGTATATTTCAAAGTATTTGAAGAACTAAATGTACCTTTTCTCTCTAAATTATTTTTGATATATGGAAAAGGAGGAGAGAATGGTCAAAAGTTAAGAGGGGTGATAAATTAAGGGGAAGCTAATACTTAGTGAGAAAATCAAAAGTTAAAGGGAGTGATAAATTAAGGGGGGGCTAATACTTAGTGAGAAAATACTATGTTTTTCTATAAATGTTTTTTCTTTAAACTGTTATATATTTACTTAACTTTTGAATCTGATTGTCATAATCAAAAAGGGGGAGATTGTTAATACAAGAAGCTCTAGACAATCAAACCTGTGTTTTGATAATGGCAAAAGATTCAAAAGTTAAGATGTCTTGTTGTCTAACAAGTGTTATTGAGCTTGCAGGAAAGTCTTAGTTGATTCTAGGCAAGTGGAAAATCCTAGGAGGTGGTAACCCTAGGTCTTAGGGGATGGTAACCCTAGGTCCTAGGGGATGGTAACCCTAGGTCCTAGGGGGTGGTAACCCTAGCTTATAGAAAACCCTAAGGGGAGGTAACCCTAGGTCCTAGGGGATAGAAACCCTAGGTCCTAGGGGGTGGTAACCCTAGCTTATAGAAAACCCTAAGGGGAGGTAACCCTAGGTCTTAGGGGTGGTAACCCTAGGTGGAAAGTTTTGGAGGGTTGAGCACTTTGGGTAAAATCCTAGAGTCGGGGACTCTAGGTAAAAATCATGGTGGTCGCGGACCAGGTGAAAGTCTGGATGGGTCGTAAAGTGGGCATCCAGCATGAATACCTAAAGTCTTAAGCGTTGAGCAAAAGTCCAATTGATCTGGAAGACCGGTCTAGCAACAGGTAACTTCTTCTTAGAGGAGTAGGTGAGGACGCATTTCTCGTTGAGGGAACAGTAGGCATTGGTTCGACGTAGGGTTTTCAAAGGAAATTCAAAAGTCAAAACTGGACAGTCCAAAGGCTGACAAAAGTTATATATTGCTTTACTTGCTATTTGTCTAACTCTGTTTTGCTAGAAAACTAACATTTTGTAGGTTGGAGTTTCGGCCTTGATCGGTTGACCGAACCAGGGATCGGTCGACCAAACCTCCAATCAACAAGATCAAATTTCTAGCGGGTGGAACGGGTTCGACCAGGGGATCGGTTAACCGAACATCTAGTTCAGTCGACCGAACCAAGATAAGAACCAACTTGATCGAGCTGGGTTAATCGGGTCAGAGATCATCGGCGGATCACTTGATCAAACAATGGGATCGGTTGACCAAACAAGGACTTATCCGAGTAGCAGAACCTGGACGAGAAGCTGGGTTGATTCAGGCAGGATAGGTCGATCGATCCGGGGGATCAGTCAATCGATCGGAGTCTGGTCAAACCTGATCTCGAGATCAATGGATCTAGATCAAGTCTGAGATGGCTATAAAAGGAGGGTTGACCGGCAGCTTCGAACAACACTTTTCTGAGATCAAGAACGAACAACTGTGTGTACTCCGAAAACGTCTAAACGCTGCTCTAACAACGATCAAGCCAGAAGATTGATTTCACCAAGTCATCGGTAACAAGTTGTATTTCATATTTGTAAAGCTTCATACTTTTATTGTAATTTTGTAAAGCTTTCTAAACTGATAGTGAATTACCCAACGAAAACAATCAACGATCACGGGTCTTGGAGTAGGAGTCGTTAAAGGCTCTGAACCAAGTAACCAAAAGTGTTAGCGATTGTTCTTGTGTTTCTCTCTATCTTCCACTGTGTTTATTCTGTGTTTTACGAAATGAGTGAAAAGCCACGAGTGTTATTCACCCCCCCCACCCTCCTCTATCACGTTATCGATCCTATAATCACGGTCGGCATTGAGCTGGTCGAACCTCCATAACTCAGTTCCCTCACTTCTTATGGGCTCCATCTTAGCCTTACTCCTGGTTAGCTTCTTAGTCAATCGAACCTTCAAGGGGACAACGTTCTCAAGGAATTGCAACAAACAACAGATATTTGTAAGGGAATATTCTAATATTTTATCACATACAAATCATGGAACCTTCCTCTACCCACTATAAGTCCGTCGTACATCTTCTTTCACCCGACACCCCTTGACATACGATATTCTCTGACGCCTTATGATTACGGAGATTACAAAAGGCAGTATAAGAAAAGAAGTTCTCTCTATTGGCTAGATACACACTAGACAGTAGTCTTACTTATGTGCACACAATTATTGTTCTTCATCTTTTTCTGCTCGGTCTTTCTTCCGACTTGAGAATCAGAGGATCTACACTAGGGATCTCTTCCCTAGTTCTCACTCTAATGCTTTCGGGTGCTTAATGTTGGATTGATACGTATGTGAGTTGGGGGGGGAGGTGAATCACGTGATATTAAAAACTTTTTCTTTTGCTTTTAAAATCAAAAGTACGTAGCAGAATTAAACATTGAAATAGAAGAAAAAACACAAGTACAAAAACTCAGTTGGTTTTACTTGGTTTGGAGCATTCAGTGATTTCTACTCCAAGACCCAAGTCTCGTGAACCTATCGATGAGAGGATCGAGTATAAAAAGAATAGGAAAAGTATAACAAGCTACACTTTCCTTTATGCAATAATTAAGTATAATATTAAACATTTGTTACCCAACACTTTCAAAAATGATTGGATCGGACTCAATGTTGAACGGCTCCTTAGCAATAGCCGGGAGAGTAGTGTCGTAGTAGAGTAACAGCACAAAGCTAGAGCAGTCGGAACATCAAACAAATGTGTAGAACCTTATAAAAGAGATGTGTTTAATGCCTTGGTGGAATAGTCCTTTTAAAGGGGATAGAAGGCGCCTTCAACACCACTGAAGGCGCCTTCAATACCAACTTTTATCTCTCAAAAATTGACACTTATCATCGCTGAGGTCTTCTACATTATCCAACTGAAGGCGTCTTCCAAGCTCTCGAAGGCGACTTCCATAGCCCTGCTCAAGGCGCCTTTCGTTGCCTAAAAGGCGCCTTTAATCGCCTAGAAGGTGTCTTGGGTATTGTTCACTCGAGATATTTTTGTACTCATTTGCACTGTAAAATATGTTAGTTCAACACAAATAAAATATATCCTACAAGACAAAGTTAGCACAATAAAAATAAGCAATTTAGTAATTAGATCATGTCTCCCCGAGACCAAGATCTAGTCAGAGTCTCAATTTAGGTTTCTGAAATGAACATAAATTGGACTGACGTCTTCTGTCCCCTCAATCGAGATGCGTCCTCACTAAGTCACTCTGCTCCGGTGACTTTCCTCCACTTACCGAATGTCAAGTTACCTCCTTGACGTCCAATCTGACCACCAGATCTTCCTGTCAAAATCACACATGTGGATTTTGCTAATCAAGAATCAAACATTCCGATCTCCTATCATAATCTAACATCTGGACTTCCTGCCTGGTATCTGGTCCTCTTGACCCGTTAAGTTAGTCAACCCTGCTGACTCGATAACAAGGTTAGATCAATAACACATCTAACTTTAATCCACTTGTCATTCATCAAAACTCAGGTTTGATCATTGGTGCCAACTTCACCAAAAATCTCTCCCTTTTTTATGCAATGACAACGTTTAAAGCTAGAAAAAATATGCAAAAAGGAAATAGCAATAACATGATTCAAGAGAAAAATGAACTTCAATTTCTATTTTATTCACTTGATCATTTTAGGGTTAAGATTTTCAAGATTTATTGTTAGTGTTTAGTTTTTTTTAACTTAACCCTTACCCTCTCCTTTGGTATTCATCAAAAAAATATACATATAAGTGTATCAAAGTATGAAAATGTAAATACATGAGTGATCCTGTCTGAGAATCGAGGTAATGGGTGTTGGGGGCGTGGCACTCCTGTTGAATGTGCATGGGCTTTCGACGCGATGAGCCTGCAACCAAAAGACGTTAGTGCCAAGCCAGGGAGGGGTTCCTCGACGTTGGCCCTCCGACGCTCAAGTCAATCACTGGCAGTAGCAATAAGCAAGTAAAGAAGAGAAGTGAAAGTAACAGTGTAACAGTAGTTATAGTAAAGTGTGCATACCTCCGTCGAATCTTGGGAGTCCTTATATAAGACTCCCGGAAAGCACATGCACACTTCTCGAGGTGTACACACTTCTCGAAGCATACCTTGAAAAGACGTGTCAGAAAAGCGTCTCTGACACCATACCTTCACAGCCCGAGCATATCCTTGATAAGACAGTGGAAGCTTTCGTCTGATGATCCTCTGCCTGGCCATGTCGTGAACCATATCGCCTGTTGGTGGCACTAGTTCCCAGAAGGATATCACCATCTACTCCCTTTGTCTTTTTCTGGACCGAGAGGGAGAGCCGCTCGGTCGATCCTCGTCCATTCGGACGGTTGTCCCTCCTAGGGTCGAGCGAGAGAGCCGCTCGTCCTGCCCTCAGTTATTCAGGCGACCTTGCCCTTGGGCCGAGTGGGAGAGCCGCTCAGTCATCCTTCCACTGTCTGTTCGTCTATGACTCCACTCAGTTGGTTCTGAGATTTCAGGCAAGTCCGAGCGGATTGGTCGCTCCGCCTCTGGATTCGCTAATACTTGATCTTCTGAGCGTCGGAAGCTTGGTCTGGAGCCGAGTTGTATTGATATTTAGTCGGGCTCTGTTACTTCTGATCGGACGATGACGATCAGGGTGTTGACCATCTTGACTTTGACCACCATCATGTCATTGACCCTTTTGCTGAGCGGGCCCGACCTTACCACCAGATCACATGCCTCCCCCTCAAGTCTAGTCGAAGGAGGCTATAAGTCTGACTGACTGAACAAGTAGTTTGAGTTGGATTGGCCGATCAACCGTGATGCTGGTCTAGACTCCGATCGATTTGTCGAGGAGTGTCGGACGACCCTGAGACTGCTCCTTGAGGTTGATCGGTGCTCCGCATATTTGCACTTCAAGAAATTTAATTTGTGTCCTGGGCCGAGAGCGGTCAACAATGGCGTCACCCAAATCCCCTCGGAATTCATGTAAATCATGATTATTAAAGTCGAGCACGCGCCCACGCCTATTAATGGCGCCTATTAAATGTCGCCTTGTAGGTGTGTGCCACATGTCACTTCCACCATCATCGCACGTCCGAAATGACAAACGTTGATGTGACGTTCGGCGGTTTGAATTCAACGACTGGATCAGCGCTCCTGCTTCTGTGCCCTAGATCGAACAGCTCCGGTCGGCCGAACCCAATCTTTATAAAGCCACCGCGTACCTCCGTTTTCTCACCTCGCATCTTCTTCTTCGATAGCTACAGCAGTTCCTTGTGCGACCAATGCTCCGGCGACCCTCTTTTTTCCTCGAGGGCGACCTCCTCTCCTCTTTCTGTAAGCTTTTTGCGACTTTTTACTGATTCCTTCATATTCTCACATCCTTCTAGTGTCCTCTGTGTTTTCCGTCCATCTCTTCCGTCGATCCTCTTGTTTTCCCCATTTCCGGTCATGGCCAGTTCTTCCCGGTCGTCCAACCTCGCTCTCGGTCTCTGGTATACCACCATGGAGATCAGGTTCAACGTGGGTGACGCCGAGAGTCTCAGAGTGTCTATGAAATTCCTTCTGACCACGAAATTATTCTAGCATTTTCGTCCGATTGGCCCAATGACCCGCAGATCAGTACCATCTGTCTATTCAGAGACCAATTCGTGGTCGGCCTCCGCTTTCCCATCCATCCCTTTATCCTTGAAGTTTGTAACTACTTCCGTGTTCCTCTTCCTCAGCTCGTACCAAATTTCTTCCGTCTGCTGTGCGGCGTAGTTGTGCTGTTCCGGTTGCATGACATTCCCCTAACCTCTCAAGTCTTTCATTATTTCTACTATCCCAAGCAGTCTGAGCTAGGGACCTATGTTTTTTAGTCTCGGGTCTGCCTAGTGTTTTTCGACAAAATGCCCACCTCCAACAAACACTGGAAGGAGTACTTATTCTTCCTTCGTCTCCTTGAGCGGCCAAGCTTTTGGACGCGCTGGAAAGTCGGGCTACCCCCTCAGCCGGATCTGAAGAAGTACAAGAGCTGACCAGATTATCTTCATGCAGCGAACACGCTGGCCGGTTAGAAATACAGCATCCATAAGCTACTGCTGGAGAGTGTTATGTATATCTTTGGGTTGAGTCCGATCCGCGCGAGGCTCCTGAGCAGCTTAGGTATGGGATTTATTACCCTTCTCCCTAAAATCTAACTAATTTCTTTTAATCTTTTGCAGTTGAGATCATGATGCGAGCACGTGCGACCGGTTTGACTAAGCTTAAGGATGCTGAGATCGAGGCAGCTGCAGTGAAGGAAATGGCGAGCCTTGGCTTAACGCCGGTCGGCTTCCATGAAGGCACGTCGACGGAGAGCGAGGGGACGCCAATTATGGCGAAGGCTACACCGGTCGGACGACCAGCACAAAGGTGGCGGGTGATCCACTCCCCTCTGGAGCGCAATCCACCGCCCAGACCGGCGGCTCGGGATCTTCAGGCAATGGCGAGCCACTCATCAGGCGCAAGAGACACCGCACGACCACTCCTTCCCGATCCTCCACCTCGGCCATGAGACCCTCCTAGCGAGGCGGTACATCATCTCCTGCAGCCATCCCTGAAACAGTGGAGATCACTTCCTCCGATCGGACACCCTCCTTGGCCGATCTGCCTCCGGAACCTATCGCCGCATGACCTATCATGTCTTTGCCTCCGTCCTGAACCCAACGGAGGCCACTACTGTTGGAACCCCAAGGTTGTTTTGGTGTGATCAACAAGTTAAGTTAGGTCCTGTGTGTTTCTAACCTTGTGTCTAAGTGTGCAGGAGCTTAGGAGCACAGGTAGTTGAGCGGAAGACGTAGCTAGCGAGAATGACGGCAGTCTGAGGGACGAGGTGCTGTGGAAGAGTACCCCGGCGGACGAGAAGGAAGCGTGCGGCGGTTCCGAGGGTCGAAAGCCGGAGCGGAAGATTGCTCAGGGAGCAAGAGACGCAGCTAGCGAGAAGGTCGGCATGCGGTGCGACCGAGGGACCAAGACTGCGGATGAGTACGCTGGTGGACGAGAAGGAAACACGCAGCGATTCCGAGGGACGAGAAGCCGGAGCGGAAGGTTGCTTGAGAAGACCGGAAGTTGGGTTCGGGTGAGCCCTTTTCTGGATGGCAGAGATCACCCAAGCGAGCGGATCTGGAGGAGAAGAACCGGACCAAGGCGGGACTGAACCAGAGAAGAAGTCCTGGACAAAAAAGTCAACAACTGTTGACTTTGGGCTCCGGGGCGCCCGGAGCCCTCCGGGGCGCCCGGAGCCCTCCGGGGCGCCCGGAACCCTCCGGGGCGCCCTGAGCAGTAAAATTGACCAGATCAAGTGTTGACTCGATCTGAACGTTGGGGGATAAGTTTTATCCCCCCAGGGCGCTCGGAACCCTTCTAGGCGCCCCGACCAAGGCTATAAATATATCCTTGGTCCAAAAGCTTGAAAAATCAACTCAGTAATTAGAATTCCAAACACTTGTGCGCTCACTGTTCTAGTTTAGCTTCTGTTTTTGTGCTTTCACTGGTGTAAGAGGCTTCTCCACCCGAAGAAATTTTTAGTGCGATCGCTTTCCTTGGATTAACAACTTCTCCGGTTGTAACCAAGTCAAATACGGTGCCTCGTTTCCTTCTTGTATTTCTTCTTAGCTAATTTTATACAAGTGTTAGTTTAAGAGTTCGAGAAGGGTTACTTTTGTTTTTTTTATGGCTATTCAACCCACCCTTCTAGCCGGCCCAACGGTCCTACAAGTGGTATCAGAGCCAAGGCGCTTCAGGAGGACTAACCGTCGAACGAAGCAACGAGATGATCGGACCAAGCATTCACCCGCCGAATTTCGAAGGGGATTTCGCCACTTGGAAAAAACATATGCAGGCATTTCTTACAACAGATATTGAATTATTTTTAACAATGAAACTTGGCTTTCAAGCTCCAGAGGACAAGGAAAAAAATAAATGGACAAAAAAGGAGCAGGCCGACTTCGTGGCGAACGGCAAAGCAGAGTACCATCTGCTAAGCGTTCTTCCGCCTCAAGAAGTCAACAGGATTGGTAAATACAACTCTGCAAAGGAACTTTGGAAGAAGTTCCTCGAGCTGCACGAAGGAACGTCCGAAGCCAAGCTTGCCAGAAGAGATCTGCTTTGCAATCAGCTCACCAGCCTGCGACTTGGGGAAGACGAGTCAGTCGTGCATCTGCACTCGAGAATAAAAGAAATTATCATCGGACTTTCGAATCTCAGAGAAAAGGTAAGTAACCGAGATTCACTTAGGTACGCTTTAAATTCCTTTCCTAGAAATACCGAATGGGCATCATTAGTAGATGCATTTTACATTTCTAAAGATTTAGAAAAGATTTCATTAGAAGAATTATTTTCAACATTTGAAGTGCATGAGTCAAGATGTGCAGGAATGAAGGAGCCTAAAAACAACGTCGCCCTCAAAGCCTCGAGAGACGAACCAGAATCGGAATCCTCTCTCGACAATGAGGAAATAGTAATGATGGTAAGAAGATTCAAGAAACTTTGTAAATCCAGATCTACTAACCATCCGCAGGGAAAGAGGAGAAGAACGATTCGCTGCTACCACTGCGACGAAGAAGGGCACGTCAAGGACAACTGCCCCAAGCTGAAGAACAAAGACAAGGAGAAGGGTAAGAAGTCTATCCAAAAGCAAAAGGCCCTAAAGGCGACGTGGGACGATACATCGTCCGAATCGGAAGTCGAAGCTTTCTCCGGACTCGCACTGATGGCGAGTCATCAAGATGACAAATGTGATTCAAGCTCTTCCGAAATGAGCATTGAGAGCATCGATGAAGGGGAAGACACATCGGAAGAAAGCAGCAGCTCAGGGGGAGAAACGGACAACGAGATCGACAAGGTAAGTCAGGTACGATCTCTTCCTCCCGATAAAATGTTTAAGTTCGTTAAACTTCTAACAAAAGATTGCTGTAAATTAGAAAGTGAAAATAAAAATTTAAAAGTAATTCTAGCTAAGTCTTGTCCCTTAGAAGAATTAGATAAATTAAAACTAGAAAATGAAAAATTGAAACTTGAAAATGATGATTTGAAAATTCAAGTAGATAACTTGAGAAACCATGCATGTTCATCTAAAACCAATGTTAGAGATTTAATAATTTAAATTGGTACTTTAAATATCACCCTGGACAAATTAGGAATATTTCAAGAAAATATTTCCTAAAAACTTGTTAGTTAATCCAGTAGGTTGGAACCTATATTGGGTTCCTAAATCATACTTAAACTAAATTTTAAAATTAAAATTAGCGCTTTAAGTGAGAAAATTAAATAAATAATTTCTTTATGAGGCTTTGTCAAGGAAGTGGTTGTTGCTCCAATAACTAAGAAGGCCTAGTGCCTCGCCACGACCTGGAAGCCAAAATATTGAAATAAATATTTAATTAACTTACTAATGAAGCATTAATACAAGAATTAATTAGTGCTTTGAAAAGGATTATTCAAAACATTTTATTTCAATTTAGAAATTTATGCTCAAATTACTTAGAAATTTTTTCCTAAGTCAGATTTTTTAAAAAAATTTACTTAGAATTTTTTTTTTTAAGTTAGAAATATTTCTCAAAATAATTCTTGCAAAAACTTAAAATTATTTTTATGAATTTCTTTTAAATATTTTTTTTCAAATTTACTAAATCTTTAACCCTTAGATTGTTTCTCTTGGAACCCCATTTTTTTGTGATCAAAGGGGGAGAAAGGAAAGTATATGTCTAGGGGGAGGTAGATAGATTTAATTAATTTTTTTTCTATCTTTTTGTACTAAGGTAGATAGAGTTAATTTTTTTTTCTCTATCTTTTTGTACTTAAATTGCAAATTAAATTAAGTTACTTAATTTTTAAAGTCTATTTTACCCTATCTTAACTTGGGTTGATCACACCAAAAAGGGAGAGATTGTTGAAACCTCAAGGTTGTTTTGGTGTGATCAACAAGTTAAGTTAGGTCATGTGTGTTTCTAACCTTGTGTCTAAGTGTGTAGGAGCTTAGGAGCATAGGTAGTTGAGCGGAAGACGCAGCTAGCGAGAAGGACGGTAGTCCGAGGGACGAGGTGCTGCGGAAGAGTACCCCGGCGGACGAGAAGGAAGCGTGCGGCGGTTCCGAGGGTCGAAAGCCGGAGCGGAAGATTGCTCAGGGAGCAAGAGACGCAGCTAGCGAGAAGGTCGGCATGCGGTGCGACCGAGGGACAAAGACTGCGGATGAGTACGCTGGTGGACGAGAAGGAAACACGCAGCGATTCCGAGGGACGAGAAGCCGGAGCGGAAGGTTGCTTGAGAAGACCGGAAGTTGGGTTCGGGTGAGCCCTTTTCCGGATGGCAGAGATCACCCAAGCGAGCGGATCTGGAGGAGAAGAACCGGACCAAGGCGGGACTGAACCAGAGAAGAAGTCCTGGACAAAAAAGTCAACAACTGTTGACTTTGGGCTCCGGGGCGCCCGGAGCCCTCCGGGGCGCCCTGAGCAGTAAAATTGACCAGATCAAGTGTTGACTCGATTTGAACATTGGAGGATAAATTTTATCCCCCCCAGGGCGCCCGAAACCCTTCCAGGCGCACCGACCAAGGCTATAAATATAGCCTTGGTCCAGAAGCTTGAAAAATCAACTCAGTAATTAGCATTCCAAACACTTGTACGCTCACTGTTCTAGTTTAGCTTCTGTTTTTGTGCTTTCACTGTGTAATAGGCTTCTCCGCCCGAAGGAGTTTTTAGTGTGATCACTTTCCTTTGATTAACAACCTCCCCGGTTGTAACCAAGTCAAACATGGTGCCTCGTTTCCTTGTATTTTTGCTTAGCTAATTTTATACAAGTGTTAGTTTAAGAGTTCGAGAAGGGTTTCTTTTGTTTTTTTAGGGCTATTCAACCCCCCCCCTTTTAGCCGGCCCAACGGTCCTACAACTGCGGTCCAGGATCGATCCTGCTTCGACCGCCGCTCCTTCCGGTCCGACGATCTCCTCCTCGTCGGACCCGAGCGGCCGGAGATCGATGATCGCGACTCTCAACCTTCCAATGGAGGACTACCTTGAGCAGTGCGCTCGCCCGACCATCCCCGAGCATAAGATTCTGATCCGCGGGCCCCTTGCCAGTATCTAGGAGGAAGCGAGGGCCCGAGCGGCGATGATGTCGCTAGGAGCGCTCAGGAATAGTCATTTGCAGATGTCCACTGGGGTACATATTTTATCAATTCATAATTTACCTCTGGTCGGTGTTACCATTTTTCTATTCCCTTGCAGTACTGGGTGGAGAGCATGGTCATGTACCAACAACTCGCCTTTGTGAAGGAAGAGCTGAACAAGCTCAAGCATTCAAGCAGTGCGTCCTCTTCCCAGGGGTCTTCACTTGCCGAGTTGTAGGCCGATTTGGAGAAGGCCAACAAACTCTTGGAGGTCAAGTGGAAGAAATCCACCGACCAGGCTATCCGGCTGGGCCAACTCGAGGTGCAGGTGAAGATCTGACCACGACAAGGAAAAATTGGGTCATCACCGACCTGGAATTGAAGAACCAGGAGACTTGGACTTTTGCCCAGAAGCCCAAAGAAATTGAGGACTTACTAGTAGTCGAGCGGGACGGTCGCTCGGCTGCAGAGGCTTCTCTTCGAGGGTAGCTGAAGACCCTTGAAGACACACTGGAGGCCTCTCGCGATGCTCTGAAGACCTACCAGGAGGTCGAGCCCAGGCGCTTTGAGGTGATGAAACAGGAGTACCTCCGCTCGGACTAATTCACCGACAAGGTCATCCATCGAATCGTCCGGGCCTTTAAATTGGTTGTTGATGGGATACTCGATCAGCTTAAGGTGAACGGTCACCTCCCCGAAGCCCTGACTAATGGCATCATCAATCGCAGCCAACTTATTGACTCGATGTCTGATGACGTCTTCGATTATCTTGAGTGAGGCGGAGAGTATGTAAGAAAATTTTTGAAGTATGTTAGCACGCCCACTGCTCGGCTGTTCCACTTTTTTTTTTGGGTAATGAAAAATCTTATTTTCTGTAAATTTTCCTTGCTCGTAACCTGCCCTTGATCCCCCCCCCCCGGTCAGCACAACCACCAGTCTGTCTTGCTCTCTTCACCATTAGCGAAGTTTTTGACTGTATAATCCCAAGCGGACAACGCTCAGGTTGTAGTTCGACCGCTGATAAAATCAGTAGGGTTGTACCTCTCGGGTTTAAGGTCATCGCTCGACCATTTATGAAGACTCGCATTTGATTGTCACTATTCGACGATTTGGCGAAGTCGTGGGTTTAGGGTCGCCACTTGACTGTTGTCGAAGATAGAGGTTTAAGGTCGTCGCTCAACCGTTGATGGAGATGGGGGTATAAAGTCGCCGCTCAATCGCTGATGAAGACAGGGGTTTAACGTTGTCGCTCGACGATTTGACAAAGACTCAGGTTTAAGTGTTAGGGTCGAAAAGTAGCTAGAGGGGGGGGGGTGAATAGCTCGGCGCGATCCCGTGCTCGTTGTTTCTTGCCTCTTGCGATGATGTGCAGCGGAAATACAAGAAAACAAATACACAACGCTAACTCTAGGGATTTACTTGGTATCCACCTCAAGAAGAGGTGACTAGTCCAAGGATCCACACACTCACGCACTCTCTACTATAAAAACACTCCTTCTTGGTGACTACCGAAGGCGGAGAAGTCGTACAACCTCACAATACAACAATGAGAAAGAAAGAAGAAAAATACAAATGAATCTTATAAGATTACAATGAAAACCCTAGCTTCTTCTTGTTGTTGTTGCAACTCGCCTTTTGACTTGGATGAGTCTCCAAGAACCTTCAAGAACTAGCGGTGAGGAAGAAAAGATCACTGTGGAGAAGTTCTGTGATCGCCTGTGGAGAAGAGAGGAAGAAGTGTACAGAAAAATACTCGCCAACGGCTTTATCTGCACCAACGATCAAATCCCAATCGATTGGATTGCTCCCAATCGATTGGGGAGACTTTGGATCGATTGGTCGATCTATCCAAAGCACCTCTGTGCTATCTAGAATCGCCCTGAATCGATTAACCGATCGATTCAAGGCTTCTCGTGCGATTTCCAGCGCTCCAATCAATCGCCCGATCGATTGGAGGCTTCAATCGATCAATTGATCAATTCAGAAGTTTACTGTTTACTCAGAAACTCTCCCAATTGATTGACCAATCGATTGGAAAAGTTTCGATCGATCCACAACTTTTCTACACAAAATCGCGTCACCCAATCGATTGACCAATCGATTGAACCCCCCAATCGATTGGCCAATCGATTGGGAAGCAGAAATCTGTGTAAAGCTTGAAATTAGCTTCATTTCGTATCCGAGATCACCTCATTCCGATATCCGAGTCAAAAGTTATGGCCTTCGGAAGTTTAATACGTCCGAACTTCCTAGTTCCATGCCAACTCTCTATTGGACTTACGGCCGCTAAGAATTCGATCAACTTTTGACCCATCTGGACTTTCTCTTTGCCAACTTCTCGTTGGACTTCTGATCACCAAGTATGGTCCTTCTTGACCCACTTAGATTTACCGTCTCATGCCAAGTGTCTGGTCTTCCATGACCCACTTGGACTTTCACCAGATGTCCGGTCACCCTTGACCCATCTGGATTTCTTCATGCCAAGTATCCGGTCTATCCCTTTGACCTACTCGGACTTCCCAAAACTAGATGTCCGATCAACCTTGATCAATCTGGATTTCCTGTGCCTAGCTTCACTCACCAGGACTTCTCATCTGCCTGGCTTCATTCACCAGGACTTTCTTTCTACCTAGCTTCACTCACTAGGACTTCATCTGCCTGGCTTCACTCACCAGGACTTTCACTTCTGCCTAGCTTCACTCACTAGGTCTTTCACCTGACTTCACTCACCATGATTTTCCAGTCAAGTATCCAGTCAACCTTGACATACTCGACTCTCCTTCACATCTGAACTGGTCAACGTTGACCAAAAAGGGAATTGTACCAACAATCTCCCCACATGAACAATTTTACCTGTAATTTCTATGTATTGTCTCCATGTATTGTCAAATATCGAAACTCAAACATCAAGACTCGAGCTTGAACCAATTCAAGTTCAGTCAACCAGGTTAACCTTGACCTAGGGAATATTGCACCAACATTAAGGTCGTCGCTTGACCGCTGATGGAGACAAGGGTTTAATGTCGCCGCTTTACGATTTAACGAAGATTTGGGTTTAAGGTCGCCGCTCAACCGCTGATGGAGACAAGGGTTTAACGTCGTCACTCAATGATTTGATGAAGACTTGGGTTTAAGGTCGTCGCTCGACCGCTAACGGAGATAGGGGTTTAATGTCGCCACTCGACGACTTGACGTAGACTTGGGTTTAAGGTCACCTCTTGACTGCTGATAGAGACAGAGGTTTAACATCGTCGCTCGACGATTTGACGAAGACTCGGGTTTAAGGTCGCCGCTCGACCGCTGATGGAGACAGGGGTTTAACGTCGTCGCTCGATGATTTGACGAAAACTCGAGTTTAAGGTTGCCACTCGACCGCAGATGGAGATAGGGGTTTAACGTTGCTGCTCGACAATTTGATGAAGACTTAGGTTTAAGGTCGCCGCTCGACCGCTGATGGAGACAGGGGTTTAACGTCGCCGCTCGACGATTTGACGAAGACTCGGGTTTAAGGTCGTCACTCTACCGCTGATGGAGACAGAGGTTTAACGTCGCTACTCGACGATTTGACAAAGACTTGGGTTTAAGATCATCGCTCAACCATTTAGCATGTCGTTTGGCACAAAGCTTTGAAGCTTAATCTTTTATTTTCTATCCTGCATTCAAGGAACATAGGGATATAAAGGTACATTGATCACATCGGCGCACCTCTCATCCGGCTCGGTAAGGCTGGAGATGGTTCGCGCTCCACGGACGTTCTAGTCACCACCTGTCCTCGTCCTCTAAGTAGTATGCGCCCGAGCGAAGCTTTTCCATGACCTTAAAGGGTCCAACCCATGGAGCTTCTAGCTTGGTGACGTCACCGATCGGCTTCACTTTCTTCCATACCAAGTCGCCGACTTGAAATGATCTTGGGATCACCCTTCAGTTGTAGTTCTTCTTCATCCTCTAGCGGTAGGTCATTAGCCGGACAGCAGCTTTAGCACGTGCCTCGTCCACCAATTCTAACTCCAAGAGCCTCCGCTCGGCGTTGTCCTCGCTGTAATGTTGTATCCTGTCGGATTCAACTCCAACTTCGACGGGGATGACCGCCTCATCGTCATACACCAAGTGAAAGGGGTTGCTCCCGTTTCCTCTCTGGAAGTCATGCGGATCGCCCATAACACGCTGGGGAGCTCGTCCACCCAGCGCCCTCCCATGTGGTCGAGTCGAGCGCGTAGGATCCGTAAGATATCCCGATTGGCGACTTAATCCTGCTCGTTGCTTTGAGGGTATGCTACAGAAGTGAAAGTTTGTTGGATGTCATATTTGTGAGATCTCGGAAAATTTAATTAATAGGGTTATTTGGAAAATAGCCTTATAGAATTTTTCCGGAATTTTTAGAAATTTTCTGAGAATTTTTCGGAGCTCGTACGACAGGTTTTGAGGGGCTTAATTTCGGGTACGGATTAAGCATGTTTGGGGTACCCGTTTAAATGAGGAAAAGTTTTAATTATAAATTATTTCCTTTTTCCTCTCCCTAAGCCTATTCCCGAACCCGAGCGTGTCTTCCCCCAAAACCCGATCTCGATCTCCTCCTACCCGACCCTCTCCTTCCTCGATCTCTCTTCTGCCCGACGCCTCTCTTGTGGACGACTTGACGCCGAGGCCGGAGGAGTACATCACCGGAGCCTGACGGTGCCGAGGAGCTGGATCTACTCAGGGGGTTCTGTCCGGTGGGTTCTGCGGCTGAGCGTCGACGGCGAGGTGGCTAGGGCACTGTGAGGAGCAAGATTTGAGTCGGCTCCCAACCGATTGACCTCCGCTCTTCTCTCCTCGCGCTGCTCACAGGGTGATTTGCGTCTTCTCCAGCCAGATCGAGTTGTGCGACGTCTTCTGGAGAGTTGAGGTAAGGTTTCATCGGGAAATCAGAGGGGGATCAAGAACGATCTTGAATTAGGTTACCCTTCTGTGTTGATTCATTCTATTACTGTTTTTCCCCTGATCAAATCTTGATCCTCTTCTCTTTGTGGCTGATTTAGGTCACGAGATTGGGTGTGTTGAATTGTTGATCTCATCTCTTGTGATCGGATTGACTTCAATGAAATGAGGATCTGTGATCGTGAAGTGGATTCAGCAGAGGTGTTCTGTAGGTTGTGAGGTTCCTTGTTCTTGATTCCAAGCTTGATCCGATTGATTCCAATGAGGACATGTTCTGTGGAATTCAAATTGTGTGTTGTGGATTGCTTTATGATCCAGCAACATATGGTTTCAACAGCAACTCGATTAGAGCAGCGAGGTCCTGTTGCTGTGATGCTGGAATTGTGATCGTAAGGGATTTCCAGTAGCATCACCTGTGGCTTTCGATTAGTGAGGTGAGTTCTTCTCTCTGTGAATTACTTAGTTGTGGATGATGTGTAGATTTAGGTATGATTTGGATTACATGATTACTAGATGGTTAGTGATTATTGTTTAGATTTATTTGGTTAGATTAATCTAATGGAATGATTAGGGTTAAGACAATTAACCCTAATTGACTATTGGATTTAATTTAGGTATTAGCTAACTAATCTAATTGGTGATTAGGGATTAGGTAACTAATCCTAATTAACCATTGGATTAATTAGATAGGATAAGGTTGTGTTTGATTAGGGTTTTGCCCTAATTTAGTTTAGGGATTTTATTTAGCTATTCATTTGGATTTAGCTAAATAAAATATATATATTGTTTGACACAGGACTCTGATTCGAGACGGGCGTCTCGACCTTGGATTGTTTGACTTGTACCTTCTATTGGAGGCGGGTACCCTTTGACTTATCTCTTGATAGTGTCTTTTGATATGTGTAGTTTATATATACTTACTAGTGATTGGTAGATTTAGCACTTCTCTGGTTATAGGTTATTTGATACCTGTAGACGGTTACTAGTGATTGGTAGTTCAACACTTTCCCTGGATTTAGGTTTGGTTGATACTTGATACATGCTTCTACTGTTATCTGCTATACATTAGGCTGGTATACCTTTACTTCTTACCATGTGTATATATGTTCATAGAGATGCATATCTATAGTGCTCTACTCTACTGGATTAGTTGCTTTACATGTGTGATACATGCTCTTGGATTCATGTTACTCACATCATTGTTATACGTGATGTCTTTGGATTTATGCTGTTTATATCATGGTTATATATATGCGTTTACCTTTTGGGCACACACATATATGGAGGAGGCTATGTTCAGGTATGACATACTGTAGCATCATGCACCATCTTGCATGATTGCATGCTGGGCGATTGACGACTCCATTATTATTGAGCTCGTCGGCCGGCTACATAGGCCTGCACACAACGTGTTTCACTGCATGGGTAGTGGCACAGCACAGTAGGGTGTGTATGGCAGTAGCTCTGTAGTGCTCCGCTGGTCCGCTCATGGGTAGTGTGACTGCAGCGTGGTAGCAGACAGGGATCCCTCCCCGTCATTGCGTACCGAGAGTTGAGTGCGTTACGCTCCCTCACTATGTTTGAGGTAGGAGGATAGGTGTACTCCGACAGCATCCCGTCCATTCGGTCACTCATCAGGGGTAGTGACGGCAGAGTGCACGGTGTCACAACCCTACCTACTCGGTCTCGTCATCGCGTGTGAGACGGCTGACTAGCGTCAGGGGTGACCATGTCATATTGCATCATATGCACATATTGCATTTATTGTGATTGTTGCATATTGGATGATGCGCTTGGGTGACTGCATATGATTGACATGCATACAGGATACATGCTTATTTGCTCTGACTATCTTTGTCTGTGTATGTCCGCAGTCATTTGCCCAAGCCTCGCAGGTGAGTACAGTTTATTATAGTTATGCATTTTATTATTATTCTTGCTATAGTTTGTTCTTTATGCCTATTGTTGGTTATTACAGTTCATTTCAGCTCTGCATATCTGTTGAACTGTTAGGAGACTATACCGTAGGTTGTATGGTTAGAGAACTGTACTATTGATCCTATGGTTTAGGAGATTGTACCTTAGGTTTTTACTGGTGGATATATATTGCTGTACATGTCTTTGAACTCACCCCGTTGTTACTATTTTTTAGGTTGAGGCCGTCAGGAGAGATTCCAGTCGCTAGCCCCTTGGTCGTGAGGATTCTAGATATCGTTTTCTGTATTCGCTTTTATACGTATACTTGTGATGTGGGTTTGTATTGTGGACTTTATGACGAACATTGGGTTTGCTACTTTTGTTTTCCGCTGCGGATTTTCTCACTACTTCGTGGCTTTGTTTTCTTCGTAGTAGTGGAGTATGAAGTTTACATATATCTTCGAGGATTTTATATCGTTCTTCCTTATTAAACTGCGTGGATTGATTATATCTTGATCTGTGTGGAAATGTTGAATATAACTGCGTGCATTGTTTCTTATTTGTATTGTATTATTCCGGCCGTGTGTGGCCGAGGTATAGAGATATATGTATTCTGGATTCATATTGTCACCCGTACAAGGGAGATGCTGCCGAAATTTCTTCGGACAGGGACTACCTGGGGCGTGACAATTTATTTGGTATCAGAGCTAGGCTCCGATTTCGGATTTTTGTGTCCTAGAGTTTGTTAGTTATCTGGATTTTCAGGATTTTATCTGATACCAATTTATTTGGTATCAGAGCAAAGTTTTGCGATACCTACTTGTCGGGTTTCAGATTTACGATGCTTACTTTCGTGAGCATTTCGCGGTATTTTGGATTGGTATGGATTTCCGTCGATTTTCGATTCGGAATTCCGACGTATTTTGATGAGGTTCTATTGGATCTATTTGGGGCTAAGCAGCGACAAGACATCTCCAGACGGCAAACAGGTAAAACAGGTAATTTTATAGTTTTTATACCTTTAGTGATATCTGGGTAACATTTTGTTATAGATATGGTACCTACACGTGTTCCGGTACTGAGACATGGACGTCCACGTAAGAGGTCGATAGATTCTCTGGAGATAGAGTCTCCGAAGAGATCTACTCGGGTCGAGCTTGTCCGTTAGGGACAGACTCGTTAGGATATTATATGCACGTCGGATTATAAGACCCCGACGGTTCCGACTTCAGAGGTATCTACCTCGACTTACCACTAGTGGTATCACCTTTTGTATACCCGACACTCCCTCCAGTCGTGCCTACTACTGCGTACTTGAGGTACGAGATGAGGTAGAGATATGGTGGGACACGCAGCGCTCGATATAGGCGAACATCATATTACCTGGACGAGATTTAGGGAGGCATTCGAGAGTCAGTATTTTCCCGGGCGTATCAGATGATACGTCGGCAGGATTTTCTGAGTCTTCGGCAGAATAACCGCTCAGTGATAGAGTATAATGCCGAATTTAATCGGTTGGCCAGATTCTGTCCTGAGTTGGTTGCCGAGGACAGATCTCGTATGCTTTAGTTTGTCCAGGGACTGGACGGGCATCTTCAGGTGAAGATTGCCGATTTTGGTAGCTCATCATACACAGAGGCACTGGATAGGACTCTTATGATTGAGTCAGCTCATCAGAGAGTGAATGCAGACAAGAAAAGGAAGCAGACTGATCGGACTTCCGGACAGACCCAGCAGCCACAGACTACTGACAGCAGCAAAGCAGTCGCCTTCAGATGGGTCAGGGTACTTCTGGGTCATCTGGCCGACCCAGAAGTCAGGACGATCTTTATCAGGACGTTCCCGGTCTGCTCAGCAGAACCGAAAACAGCCCACTGGTGACTCTTACTGCACCAGATGCGGATCCTGAGATCACATTATCTCTGCATGCACTCGTGGGACAGTCAGTTTGCTATTATTGCAAACTGCCCGGGCACTTGAGCCGAGACTGTTTGCTGAAGGTTCAGTTGGTAGCCTCGGGATTTCTGTTCCAGGAGGATAGTTTGGTTAGTCCGGGACTCAGCGAGGTGGGCCGAAAGCCCAATCTTCGCATCGTCAGCAGAGGACAGCTCCCCCTGTAGCAGCTGCATATGGTATGCACGGGCAGGAGCATTCCGGTGCCCTTGTGGAGAACCCCACGGTATTCCGCCTTAATGTTCTCCTGTACTATTCGTCAAGAAGAAGGATGGTACTCTGAGGTTGTGCATCGATTATAGGCAGCTGAATACAGTGACTATCAGAAATAAGTACCCCTTGCCACGGATTGAGGATTTATTTGATCAGCTTAGAGATACATCAGTGTATTCTAAGATTGATCTGCGGTCTGGATATCATCAGCTGAGAGTTAGAGATTCTGATATTTAGAAGACAGCATTTCGCACCAGATACGGACATTACGAGTTTTTGGTAATGCCATTTGGGCTTACCAATGCTCCTGCAGTATTTATGGATCTGATGAACCGTATCTTTCTGGAGTACCTAGATCAGTTTGTTATTGTGTTTATCGATGACATATTGATCTATTCACGTTTCGAGGAGGAACATGCGCAGCACCTTCGCATAGTCTTGGAGACTCTTCGATGACATCATCTGTATGCGAAGTTCAGCAAGTGTGCAGTTTGGCTTCCCTCAGTTGATTTTCTAGGACATGTGATTTCTAGCCGAGGTATTTCAGTAGATCCTCAGAAGATCGAGGCTATCACCAGCTGGGAGCAGCCGAAGTCAGTCCAGGAGATTCGTAGTTTCTTGGGCTTGGCTGGATATTATCGACGATTCGTTGAGGGTTTCTCTAGCATTGCTATACGTCGACCCGGAAAGGCGTGAAATTCACGTGGTCGAGGCTTGTGAGACCAGCCAGGTGAGCAAGGTAGATTAGTATCGGCCTTGGTTTTACCTTCCGTGATGACGGATTAAATTTATATGAGACGCATCTCTTCAGGGCTTGGGCGCTGTTTTGATGCAGCACGGTAGGGTAGTCTCCTATGCTTCTCGTCAGTTGAAGGAGCATGAGAAGAACTACCCAGTACATGATTTAGAGCTAGCCGATATTATCTTTGCTTTGAAGATTTGGCGACATCATCTATATGGTATTACCTTTGAGATTCTTACTGATCATAAGAGTCTCAAATATATTTTCACACAGAAGGAACTCAATCTCCGACAGAGGGGATGGATGGAGTTCCTGAAGGACTATGATGGTACTATTAGCTACCATCCGGGTAAAGCTAATGTGGTTGCAGATGCACTTAGCAGGAAGTCCAGAGGGACTTTAGCTTGTCACTGAGTTTTAGTCATGGACTTGATTCAGGAATTCTCCAAGTTGGGCCTTGAGGAGCAGGGACGGACAAAGTAGGGTATTCTTGTTACCATGGTTGCTCAGTCGTCGATCAGGATGAGGATTCGAGAGGCCCAGGCTGGAGATCAGCATTTACAGTTCATTAGTAGCCAGATAGCTTCCAGACAGCAGACTGAGTTTACACGAGATGATGAGGGGATTGTTTATTTCCGAGGCAGATTATGTGTACCTCAGTCTCACCCGGTCATGGAGGAGTTACTTCAGGAGGCTCATCGTTCTAGATTTGCTATCCACCCAGGTGGGACCCGTATGTATCGTGATTTGAGGCGTTCCTATTGGTGGAACGACATGAAGAAAGACATCGCAGATTTTGTAGCTAGATGTCTTGTCTGTCAGTAGGTGAAGGCTGAGCACCAGAGACCTGCTGGTTTACTTCAGAGGATCTCTATTCCAGAGTGGAAGTGGGAGCATATTACTATGGATTTTGTGGTAGGACTGCCTAGGACTCGACGAGGCCATGATGCGATTTGGGTAATCGTTGATCGATTAACTAAATCCGCACACTTTCTAGCGATCCGGAAGACTGATTCTCTGGATCGATTAGCAGAGTTATACTGTCGTGAGATTATTAGATTACATGGTGTTCCTTTGAGCATCATATCAGATAGAGACCCACGGTTCACGTCCCGATTCTGGCAGAGTCTGCAGCAGACCTTGGGCACACAGCTTCGTTTCAGTATGGCATTCCATCCGCATACAGATGGGCAGTCAGAGCGGACCATTCAGACTTTGGAGGACTTGCTGAGGTCTTGCGTTATGGATTTCGGAGGCAGCTGGGAGGACCACCTACCATTAGTGGAGTTCGCCTACAACAACAGCTATCATTCGGCTATCCAGATGGCACCGTTTGAGGCGTTGTATGGTAGGCCTTGTCGGGCACCCATCCTTTGGAAAGAGGTTGGGGAGGCCCAGTTGGTACGACCTCAGAGAGCTCAGCAGGATGCAGAGTTAGTTCGCACTATCAGACGGAGGATGTCAGAGACTCAGGACCGTCAGAAGAGTTATGGCGATCAGAGACAGAGACCCCTGGAGTTCTCCATTGGTGATCATGTATTTCTTAGAGTTTCACCCACGAAAGGGGTGAAGAGATTTGGTCTCCGAGGTAAGCTAGCTCCCCGATATATTGGACCATTCCAGATCTTGGAGAGGATTGGAGCAGTAGCTTATCGTCTGGCGCTACCACCATCTCTAGCTGGCATTCACGATGTATTCCATGTATCTATGCGGAGGAGATATGTATCCGACCCAACACATGTTCTGTCAGATGTATCAGTTCCTATTCAACCTGACGTCACTTACGAGGAAGTTTCGGTACGGATTCTAGACCACAGAGAGCGTCAGATACGGAACAAGACTGTCTGGCTGGTTAAAGTCGGATGGCAGCATCATTCTGACGAGGAGGCTACTTGGGATCTGGAGGGTACGATCCGAGCTCGATACCCCCATCTTTTTACTTGAGGTATGTGGGTTAGAGTTCCTTCCAACATTTCTATTATATGGTTATATTCTAGTGTTAGCAGTTGGTTATAGCGAAATTTGGGGACCAAATTTTTATAAGTAGGGGAGGATGTGAGATCTTGGAAAATTTAATTAATAGGGTTATTTGGAAAATAGCCTTATAGAATTTTTCCGGAATTTTTAGAAATTTTCTGAGAATTTTTCGGAACTCGTACGACGGGTTTTGAGGGGATTAATTTCGGGTACGAATTAAGTCTGTTTGGGGTACCCGTTTAAATGAGGAAAAGTTTTAATTATAAATTATTTCCTTTTTCCTCTCCCTAAGCCTATTCCCAAATCCGAGCATGTCTTCCCCCAAAACCCGATCTCGATCTCCTCCTACCCGACCCTCTCCTTCCTCGATCTCTCTTCTGCCCGACGCCTCTCTTGTGGACGACTTGACGCCGAGGCCGGAGGAGTACATCACCGGAGCCCGACGGTGCCGAGGAGCTGGATCTACTCAGGGGGTTCTGTCCGGTGGGTTCTGCGGCTGAGCGTCGACGGCGAGGTGGCTAGGGCACTGTGAGGAGCAAGATTTGAGTCGGCTCCCAACCGATCGACCTCCGCTCTTCTCTCCTCGCGCTGCTCACAGGGGGATTTGCGTCTTCTCCAGCCAGATCGAGTTGTGCGACGTCTTCTGGAGAGTTGAGGTAAGGTTTCATCGGGAAATCAGAGGGGGATCAAGAACGATCTTGAATTAGGTTACCCTTCTGTGTTGATTCATTCTATTACTGTTTTTCCCCTGATCAAATCTTGATCCTCTTCTCTTTGTGGCTGATTTAGGTCACGAGATTGGGTGTGTTGAATTGTTGATCTCATCTCTTGTGATCGGATTGACTTCAATGAAATGAGGATCTGTGATCGTGAAGTGGATTCAGCAGAGGTGTTCTGTAGGTTGTGAGGTTCCTTGTTCTTGATTCCAAGCTTGATCCGATTGATTCCAATGAGGACATGTTCTGTGGAATTCAAATTGTGTGTTGTGGATTGCTTTATGATCCAGCAACATATGGTTTCAATAGCAACTCGATTAGAGCAGCGAGGTCCTGTTGCTGTGATGCTGGAATTGTGATCGTAAGGGATTTCCAGTAGCATCACCTGTGGCTTTCGATTAGTGAGGTGAGTTCTTCTCTCTGTGAATTACTTAGTTGTGGATGATGTGTAGATTTAGGTATGATTTGGATTACATGATTACTAGATGGTTAGTGATTATTGTTTAGATTTATTTGGTTAGATTAATCTAATGGAATGATTAGGGTTAAGACAATTAACCCTAATCGACTATTGGATTTAATTTAGGTATTAGCTAACTAATCTAATTGGTGATTAGGGATTAGGTAACTAATCCTAATTAACCATTGGATTAATTAGATAGGATAAGGTTGTGTTTGATTAGGGTTTTGCCCTAATTTAGTTTAGGGATTTTATTTAGCTATTCATTTGGATTTAGCTAAATAAAATATATATATTGTTTGACACAGGACTCTGATTCGAGACGGGCGTCTCGACCTTGGATTGTTTGACTTGTACCTTCTATTGGAGGCGGGTACCCTTTGACTTATCTCTTGATAGTGTCTTTTGATATGTGCAGTTTATATATACTTACTAGTGATTGGTAGATTTAGCACTTCTCTGGTTATAGGTTATTCGATACCTGTAGACGGTTACTAGTGATTGGTAGTTCAACACTTTCCCTGGATTTAGGTTTGGTTGATACTTGATGCATGCTTCTACTGTTATCTGCTATACATTAGGCTGGTATACCTTTACTTCTTACCATGTGTATATATGTTCATAGAGATGCATATCTATAGTGCTCTACTCTACTGGATTAGTAGCTTTACATGTGTGATACATGCTCTTGGTTTCATGTTACTTACATCATTGTTATACGTGATGTCTTTGGATTTATGCTGTTTATATCATGGTTATATATATGCGTTTACCTTTTGGGCACACACATATATGGAGGAGGCTATGTTCAGGTATGACATACTGTAGCATCATGCACTATCTTGCATGATTGCATGCTGGGTGATTGACGACTCCATTATTGTTGAGCTCGTCGGCCGGCTACATAGGCCTGCACACAACATGTTTCACTGCATGGGTAGTGGCACCGCACAGTAGGGTGTGTATGCCAGTAGCTCTGTAGTGCTCCGCTGGTCCGCTCATGGGTAGTGTGACTACAGCGTGGTAGCAGACAGGGATCCCTCCTCGTCATTGCGTACCGGGAGTTGAGAGCGTTACGCACCCTCACTATGTTTGAGGTAGGAGGATAGGTGTACTCCGACAGCATCCCGTCCATTCGGTCACTCATCAGGGGTAGTGACGGCAGAGTGCACGGTGTCACAACCCTACCTACTCGGTCTCGCCATCGCGTGTGAGACGGCTGACTAGCGTCAGGGGTGACCATGTCATATTGCATCATATGCACATATTGCATTTATTATGATTGTTGCATATTGGATGATGCACTTGGGTGACTGCATATGATTGACATGCCTACAGGATACATGCTTATTTGCTCTGACTATCTTTGTCTGTGTATGTCCGCAGTCATTTGCCCAAGCCTCGCAGGTGAGTACAGTTTATTACAGTTATGCATTTTATTATTATTCTTGCTATAGTTTGTGCTTTATGCCTATTGTTGGTTATTACAGTTCATTTCAGCTCTGCATATCTGTTGAACTGTTAGGAGATTATATCGTAGGTTGTATGGTTAGAGAACTGTACTATTGATCCTATGGTTTAGGAGACTGTACCTTAGGTTATTACTGGTGGATATATATTGTTGTACATGTCTATTGGTTTACCTGTTGAGTTTTTTGAACTCACCCCGTTGTTACTATTTTTCAGGTTGAGGCCGTCAGGAGAGATTCCAGTCGCTAGCCCCTTGGTCGCGAGGATTCTAGATATCGTTTTCTGTATTCGCTTTTATACGTATACTTGTGATGTGGGTTTGTATTGTGGACTTTATGATGAACATTGGGTTTGCTACTTTTGTTTTCCGCTGTGGATTTTCTCACTACTTCGTGGCTTTGTTTTCTTCATAGTAGTGGAGTAGGATGTTTACATATATCTTCGAGGATTTTATATCGTTCTTCCTTATTAAACTGCGTGGATTGATTATATGTTGATCTGTGTGGAAATGTTGAATATAACTGCGTGGATTGTTTCTTATTTGTATTGTATTATTCCGGCCGTGTGTGGCCGAGGTATAGAGATATATGTATTCTGGATTCATATTGTCACCCGTACAGGGGAGATGCTGCCGAAATTTCTTCGGACAGGGACTACCTGGGGCGTGATAATATTCCTCGCACCATTCCCTGAGTCTCTTCCCGGTGAATTGTCTCCCATTGTCGGAGACGAGCCGGCGCGGGATACTGAACCGGCAGATGATGTGCTGCCAGATGAACTTCATGATCGTCTGCTCGGTTATTCTTGCTAGTGGCTCAGCTTTTACCCACTTGGAGAAATAATCTACTGCAACAAGCAAGAACCTCCGTTGACCTGTCACCATTGGGAAGGGTCCAACAATGTCCATGCCCCATTGGTCGAACGGGCAAGAAACTGTGGACGTCTTCATTTCCTCGCTTGGTCAGTGCGAGAGACTGTGATATTTCTAGTAGGACAAGCAAATAGCCACCGTCCGAGCGGCATCCTCCTGAAGGGTTGGCCAGAAGTATCCAGCGAGCAGAATCTTTCTCTTCAACGAACGGTCGCCCGGGTGTCCTCCGCAAGATCCTTGATGTACCTCTTGCAATATATAGTTGACATCCTCCGATCCAACACATTTGAGCAGAGGCCTGGAGAAGACTTTCTTGTAGAGTTGATCCCCGATAAGGGTGAACCGACCAGCCCTTTTTCTTAGCAATTGGGCCTCCTCCCAATCGGATGGTGTAGCTCCCGATCATAAAAACTCTATCAAAGTCATTCTCCAATCGCTCGGGAAGGTAAGTGCCTCCATCCGGTCGATGTGCGCTACCAGAGATACCTGCTCGATCGGTTGTCAAATGACGATCAACGATAATGAGCTGGCCAACTCATCTGTAGGACGACCTCTAGGAAATTGGCCTTCAGCTTTTCGAAGGCTTCAGCGTAGAGCTTGAGACGAGCGTTACTTATCTCGAACGTCCCGGTCAGCTGATGGGCGGCTAGTTGTGAACCCGAATGGAGGATGACTTTGATGGCTCCGACATACCGCGCAGCTTGCAGGCCGGTGATCAGTGCCTCGTATTCGGCTTCATTATTTGTTGCCCTATAATCCAGCCGAACGGGCAGTTGCATCCGCTCTTCTTGAGGGGAGATGAGCAGGATTCCGATCCCACTCCCCTACCGAGTGGACGAACCATCCACATATATTTTCCAAATGGCTTCAGGCTCTGGATTTTGTACCTCAGTAACAAAATCCACCAAGGACTGCACCTTGATGGTCGTTCGGGGTTGATATTGAATGTCAAACTCACTGAGCTCCGTCGTCCATTTGATTAGCCGTCCGGACGCTTCTGGATTTAAGAGTACTCTCCCCAAGGGACTGTTGGTCATCACAATGATAGCGTGACTGAGGAAATACGGACGAAGCCTCCGAGCGGTGAGTACCAAAGCATAGGCGAGCTTCACGAGGCTAGTGTAGTGAGATTCAGCATCTTTCAATATATGACTTAGAAAGTATACCGACTGTTCCTCGCCGTTTTGCCTAACTAGCGCCGAGCTGATCGCATGCTCGGTCAAGGATAAATAGATTCTGAGTGGCTCACCAACATTTAGCTTAGCTAGTACAGATAACAAATTGAGGTATTCCTTAAGCTCTTCGAACGCCCGGTCGCATTCCTCGTCCCATTGAAACTTGGTAGCTCAGCGTAAAATTTTGAAGAAAGGCAAGTTCCGATCGGTAGATTTAGAGATGAACTGAGACAAGACTGTTATCCGACCTGTGAGCCTCTGAGCTTCCCTCAAATTCCTCGGTGGCGGAATATCTTGCAGCGCCTTTACTTTGCTGAGGTTCGCCTCGATGCCTCGCTCTGTGACAATGTAGCCCGGGAAACGCCCGCTCCTTGCGCCGAACAGACACTTGTTTGGATTTAGGTTGATTCCATATGTCCTCAGTGTCTGGTAGGTCTCCTTGATATTTGCACAGAGATCAGCATCTCGGAGGGATTTAATTAATATGTCATCGACATATACCTCCATGTTATGACTGATCTGCCACCAGAATACTTTATTCATCAGCCTCTGATAGGTGGCTCCGACGTTCTTCAATCCGAACGGCATGATATTGTAACTATATGTTCTATCGGCCATAATAAAACTGACCTTTTCTTGATCCTCCCTGGCGAGCAACACTTGGTGGTAACCTTGATATGCGTCCAACATACATATCAGCTCGCACCCGGCAGTGGAGTCTACCATCTGATCGATCCGGGGTAGCGGGTAAAAGTCCTTTAGGCATGCCTTGTTACAGTTACGAAAATTGATACAGACCCGCCACTTGTTGCCCGGCTTGGAGACCAACACTATATTGGCGAGCCAGCTTGGGAATTGAACCCCCCGAATGTGGCCGACTTCCAGAAGCTTTTCTATTTCCGCCCAGATGATCAGATTTTGCTCGGCGCTAAAGTCTCTCTTCCTTTGTTTCACCGACTGAGCGTCATGTCGGAGGTGGAGTTGGTGTTGCACAATGCTCGGGGAAATCCCGGAGAGTTCATGTGTTGACCACGTGAACACGTCGTGGTTTTGTTGGAGATAGATGATTAGCTTCTCCTTCTGTTTAGCCCCTAGGTCGGACGCTATGAAAGTTGTTGCTTCTGTTCGGAGAGGATGGATTTGCACTTCCTCTTTCTCCACATAAACTAGAGTAGGCGGTTTTTCAGTGATAGTGCTTACCTCTAGTCTAGGAGCCTTTCGAGTAGATCTGGCCTCGGTCTTGACCATCTCAACGTAGCAGCGCCGAGCGGCCAGCTGATCCCCTTTTACTTCTCCCACCCAGTCGTCCACCGGGAACTTAATCTTCTGGCAGTAGGTTGAAACTATCGCTCATAATTCATTGAAGATCGGGCAGCCCAGGATGACATTGTAGGCTGAGAGGGCATCCACCATGATGAAATTTGTGGTTCGGGTCCTCCTAAGTGGCTCCTCCCCGAGCGATATGGCCAACTTAGTTTGGTCGATCGGCTGCATCTCGTTGCCAATAAACCTATATAGTGGAGTTTTCATTGGCAATAGTTCGCCCTGGTCGATTTGAAGCTAGTCGAATGCCTTCTTAAAGATTATATTCACTGAGCTTCCTGTGTCAACAAAAACTCGGTTGATAGTATAGTTACCGCTCGGATGATGAGGTCGTCGTCGTGCGGGACTTCCACTCCCTCGAGGTCTCAGGGCCCGAAGCTAATTTCAGGCCCACTTGCCTTTTCTCGGCTACATCCCACTGCATGTATCTCCAGCCGACAAGCGTATGACTTCCTAGCTCGGTTGGAGTCGCCACTAGTCGGCCCGCCGGTGATGATGCTTATCTCCCCGCGAGTGGTATTACTTCTATTTTTCTCTTCCCGAGCGGACGGCCTATGTCACTCGTGTGAAGCTCGGGGATGGTCATTGCTCCTCTGTTGATGGTGGCGCTGCCGCTTAGGTGACCGCCTGACACCTTCTCGTCGCCCGACAGTTTAATGCTCGTGTAGCCGATCGGGTGAAGGCGATCGGCGACGATAACCCCTTGGTGTCGGTCGAGCGACTGGCGTCAACCCACGACAATCGCGGGTGTTGTGGGACGTCAATTGGTGGAAGGAACAAAACATGGGAGTCCATACCTTGCCCTTCAATGCCTTTAGCCGGCCGGAGGCCACATGCTGCATGGCATACGCCCTCGTCTCTTGATGTGGTCGTACTCCTTTGGCTCTCGGCCCCCTAGGCGGTTGTGGGCCACTCGGCGGCCTATGTTCGATTGACGCTGAGGGCTCGGCTGGTGCCTCCTTCCTTATTGCTGCATGTGCCTCTTCCACATTTATGTATTCACTGGCTTTCTTGAGCATGTGGTCGTAATCTCGAGGTGGCGTCCGGATGAGCGACCGGAAGAAGTCTCCTTCAACTAGGCCCTGAGTAAACGCATTCATCATGGTCTCAAATGAGACTGAAGGGATATCCATGGCTACCTGGTTGAAGCGTTGAATGTATGCTCGGAGGGCTTCCCTGGGTCCTTGCTTCATGGAAAATAAGCTGACGCTCGTCTTCTGGTAGCGTCTGCTGCTTGCGAAATGGTGCAAGAAGATCGTTTGAAAGTCCTTGAAGCTTCGAATCGACCCATCCGGCAACCTTCTGAACCACCGTTGCGCCGAGCCGGACAGTGTCGTGTGGAAGACTCAACACTTCACGCCATCTGTATACTGATGAAGAATAGCGGCATTGTCGAACTTACCCAGATGGTAGTCCGGATCAGTTGACCATTGTACTCTTCGATCGCCATAGGAGCATAGCGCCTTGGCAGTGGGTCTTGTAGTATCACCTCAGAGAACTAGCGATTGATCCGCTCGGGAGATATGTTGGCTTAGGGCACTTTCCCTTTCCTCACATCCTGAACGAGCACTTCGTCTGAAGAAGATCCTTTCTCCTGATTCGCTTGAGTAATCTCCGAGGGCGTTTGGAACATAGCCTGGTGGAATGGTATCGGGGCTGGCGGCGCCTCCCCATGTGTGTCAGTCATCCCTTTGTTCTGCCCCCAGACAGAGAGTCACTCCAGTCGGTCTTCATGTGTCGCTCGGCCTCCTGAGGCCGACGTTGCTTGTTGTGCCAGTCGATCAGCTAACGCCTTTTTACTGTTGCTGCTCCACTATCTTCTGTGCTCACACCTTCATGAGCATGTCGAGCTCCTCTTGGGTGAGTGTCACGATGTGAAGTTGTCCAGCATCTTCTATCTTCCCGGCTCAAATGCAGGTGTGTTCCCACAGACGGCGCCAAATTTGATCGTGTCCGAGAGTCGAGGCGATGGGTGCTGGGGATGTGGCACTCCTGTTGAATGTGCGTGGGCTTCCGACGGGATGAGCCTGCAACCACAAGACGTTAGTGTCAATCCAAGGAGGGGTTCCTCGGCATTGGCCCTCCAACGCTCAAGTCAGTCACCGACAGTAGAAATAAGCAAGCAAAGAAGAGAAGTGAAAGTAGCAGTGTAACAGTAGCTACAGTAAAGGGTGCATACCTCCGTCGAACCTTGGGGGTCCTTATATAGGACTCCTAGAGAGCACGTGCATGCTTCTCGAGGTATGCACACTTCTCAAAGCATACCTTGAAAAGATGTGTCAGAAAAGCATCTCTGACACCATACCTTAACAGCCCGAGCATATCCTTGACAAGACAGTGGAAGCTTCCGTCTGATGATCCTCTGCCTGACCATGTCGTCAACCATGCCGCCTGTCGGTGGTACTGGTTCCCAGAAGGATATCACCATATACTCCCTTTGTCTGTTTCTGGACTGAGCGGGAGAGCCACTCGGTCGATCCTCGTCCATTCGGACGGTTGTCCCTCCTAGGGTCGAGCGGGAGAGTCGCTCGGCCTGCCCTTAGTCATCCGAGCGACCTTGCCCTTGGGCCGAGCGAGAGAGCCGCTCAGTCATCCTTCCACTATCTGCTCGGCTATGACTCCACTCTGTTGGTTCTGAGATTTCAGGCAAGTCCGAGCGGATTGGCTGCTCGACCTCTGGATTCGCTGATAATTGATCTTCTGAGCGTCGGAAGCTCGGTCTGGAGCTGAGCAGTATTGATATTCAGTCGGGTTTTATTACTTCCGATCGGACAATGACGATCGGGGTGTTGACCATCTTGACTTTGACCACCATCGTGTCATTGACCCTTCTACTGAGCAGGCCCGGCCTTACCACCAGATCAATGCGTAAGCATATCAAGTAACAAAATTTTCATGGTAAAGTTGTTAATAAAAATTTATAGGTTTATTTTAGGGAGGAGTTAGTGTTAAGAGAAATTTTCAAAGTAATTTGAAAGAAATTATTAAAATTTACAAATAGTTTTAAAAATTTTGAAAATTGAATTTTACAAAAACAAAATATTTGAAAGCTAAATTTTGCAACAAGAGAAATTTTAAAACTTTTCTCAAAAGAAATTTATAAAGTGTGATTTTGCAAAACAAATTTTGAAAAGAGTTTTTCAAATTATTTTTTCAAAATATTTTCAAAGTAATTTTCAAATAGCATAACTTTTCAAAATATTTCAAAAAGTGAATTTCAAGGTAATTTTTTAAAATAATTTTTAAGGTAATAAAATATTTTTCAAAATATTTTTACAACACATTTTCTACCAAAGAAGTTTTTAAAGTATTTTTCAAAATACTTTTCTTTTTAGTTTTCAACACAAACATTTGAAAAAGGATAAGAATATTTTTCAAAGCAAGTTTTAAAAAAAATTGCAAAATATTTTTCACAAAGATTAAGTAAAGTAATTTTTAAAGTTTAATTTTTAGTGTAACTTTTGAAAGTAAATTTTAAAATATCTATTCAAAATATTTTTCAAACAAAAATTTTAAGTATGTTTTAAAATAATTTTTGTTTAAACTACCAATTTGTAAAAAGTAGCAAGAAAAGGAAAAATTTTGAAATAAGACATTTTCAAAGTAATTTTCAAATATTCTCCCCATGAACTTGATATTATTTTAAAATAATAATATTTATCTAAAAATTATCCTTAAATGTCTAATTGTTAGTTACTAACTAATTATCATAAGATAGTAGTGTTCACTTGATTAGTTAAGATAAGTACTAATGTCTAGTTAAAAATTTATTGAAAAATGACTACTTAATTTTATTAATGTACTCTTGTATTTTTCGCCTAGACTTATGTTCATGCATGATAACGAATATTTTTATAAATTATTTTGGCTCTTATACTTAGAATGTTTTACTTTCTAATTTCGCATTTATATTATATTTTATGAGTAGGAATTTATTTTCGACTTAATTATAATTTCCTACAAATTATGGATTTTAATGTCATATTTTTAACGTGATTTTGTAAGAAACCCAAAGAGTCGTGGCTTAGGGTCAAGTTGGATCGAATTTAGCTTGATTTGGAAATCAAATGGGGGAGATCAAGCAGAATCAGTATGAACCATTGATATAAATCAAGAGAGATCTAATTCCTTCATTCAGATCTAAGTCATCCAGCCTCCATCCAAATTTGAAGCTATGTGGACCGTCAAATCTAAAGAGCAAACCAACCTCAATTTAATCCCAAGGGATCCAAACCGCTCATCTCAAGATCAGACATTCAAATCTTCATCCATCTAACTTACGCTCATAGACAATCTGGATTGAAGGAGGAGAAAACCCTTCCTTTTAAACCTCATGGGGCGCACAGTGAAAGAGGGATCGGTTTTCTCCTCTGCATTGTGCGTGTCATCTTCTCCCTAATGCCCGACACCCTAAACCTTTCCTTTTTCTCCGACTTGCTCACACCAGCGACGGATGGAAACTTCGATGATCCTGTGAGTTGTGACGACCTTAGTAAGGGGTTCTTTAACGATGTAGCATTCTGCGCCAGCGTAGTGGATTCCCCTTATCTTTCAATCCTTATTGAAGAGCGGCGGCCAAGCTAGGGTTCCTTGATGGTGGAGCGTTCTCCTCTAGCGAGGCACGCCTAGACCACCCTTACCTCGGAAGGTCTCCTTACCAACGGTGTTGCGAATGTAGGGAGTTTCCAACAGAGGAATCTGGCTGTTTTTCCATCTTCTCCACTGTCTTCATCTTCTCCTATGGAAGCTGTTGTGGAGCCCTTCTTCTGTGGACAACGTTCTGAAAGCAGAAGTCTCCTCCATCTCAGTGCGTATTCCAACTCTGACAGGAGCATTCCAATTCTGGCAGATCACTCAAGCAAAGTTGTTTGTGATCAGGGGCAGTCATTGTGTTACTGTTCACCGGTGCTAGCATTCCAAATCTGAGCCCTTCACGAGATGATGAAGGGTAGTCGACTTAGAATTGATCGTGGAAAAGGATGTTTGGCTAATTTAGTTTATTTTCTTGTTTGATTGTGTCATGTTTAGTTAAATTAGTTTCAATTCTGCATTTCGTATTAATTTTTGAATAGATCTTGTTTCATTTGAGTAGTTTGATTCTTGATCTTAGTTATACTTGCAATTAGGGATAACTTCTTGCTTTATTCAGAGCTTTCCTTTATTTGAATTGTCTTCCATTTACTAGAGTAGGTTTTATTTAATGTTTTGCTATTTCATTCTTTAGTTTAATTTCGTTGATGGTGAAATCATAGTGTAGAGTGGCAATGCATTGTGAGATCAGTATTAATGGATAGATAGGATGTTGTTCATTTCATTAGGGTAAATTCTTGCTTGTTTTGGTATCTCATTCTCTAGGTTTTAATCCAACCCCTAAAATAAACCCTCGGTTCGATTTTGTCTAAAAACAAACGTTCTATCACTGGTTCCATGTGAGAGACGACTTGGTCCTCTACTATACTACCTTAGTATAGGTGAAGGGGTTCGGTAGATTAGAAATAAATGAATTTGATGTGAGCGAGTGACAGTCGCACACTTATTCAAATTTTAGCGTCGTTGCCGGGGAATCTAGTGGTGTTCAGTTGTTTTAAGACTGATATAAGTTTTATCTTTTTCTTCTTCTTGCTTTTCTGCTTTCTTATTTTATTTTTATTTCGGTGTAACCGTCAATATCTCTCTTATTCACTTGAATTTTGTAGGTTAAAGGAAAAGGACGAGGGGAGAATACTAACAGCTACACCATGAATAAAGACCTGTTTTGGTCGCATTTCATCATTTAGACCGCCGTTTTCATTTTTCAATATTTTTCATTTCCTTCTTTTTGATTTTATTCTCTCCTATTTCTATTTCTTTGGTGGTTGCGAAACTTCTGAAATATTGTTAGGGCTTAATTATTCATCTTTTGTATGCATGCATGCTATCTTGTATATTTCCTGTGTCTTTTGATAGTATTTGCATGAGTGTTTTAGGGTAAAACCAGGAAATCATTTGTGTGAAGAATTATGGATGCCTATTAGTAGCACTTTCAGTATTCCATTATGTGATTAGGGCCTCAAATTTGTAAGTAAAATAGAAAGCAACACTGGAAAAACTCTCAGAGAACTTTGACACCAGATTTATCAGATGATTCATTTTGCATTCGTTATTCTAATTTAAAGGTAGATTTCAAGTTATGGAGGATTGTACATTTATTACTAAAGTTTCATGGCATTTCTAGTGAGGATTCCAATAGACATCTACAAGAATTAGATATGGTTTTCTCTACATGGAACCCCCATGGCATATCAGAAGAAGACATCAGACTTAGAGCATTTCCATTCTCACTAACGGATTCAACAAAATATTGGTTGTACTATCTCCCACCCAACTTTATCACTAGCTAGTTCGAGATTAAGAAATTATTTCTAGCAAGGTTCTTTACTGCTTCTAGGATCACAGCTATTCGAAGGAGTATTTGCAGAGTCCAATAATTCATTGGAGAACCATTTCAAAAATATTGGAAGAGATTTAAAGGACTTGTTGCTAATTGCTCTCAGCACCAAATAAGGGATCAGCTACTGATTACATATTTCTATGAGGGCTTTCTTCCCATGGACAGAAGTATGGTTGATGCAGCTAGTGGAGTGGTTCTAGTTAACAAGACATCTGCTCAAGTTAGAGAAGTTATTGAGATTATGATTGCAAATTATCAACAGTATGGGACTAGACCAATAATTGTCAAAGATGTTCATTCCTTTACTAGTGTTTTCCCAACCAGGATCCAGTATTAGTAGCCTAATTCTCAATATTATCAGACTCATCAGTAGGATAAATATAATTCATTTGCAAGATTCAAGTATGAGAATACATAGCAAGGGATTTCTAAGTGACCCTAGTATTACTAGCCTTACTTTCAGCACCATCAGCTTGAGCAGGATCGTAGGGAGCAGTTGCACCAAATCTAGCAACAACAAGAAATACAATTCTGGCCAAGAACACATTAATCGACACAGTTACAGTTGCTATCAAATCAACATATTGCATCAATTCTCGAGGAGATAGATTGTAGAGTTTGTGATATTCCTAACCTTAATTCTGCTACTCTACACACATCTTCTAGTTTTTTACATCATGATGTTGTAATTGTTCTTGATAATATTTTTGTTGATGATATCGTTGTTCCAGATATTCTTGATGTTGAAGGTGTTCTTGATAAGAATGGAAGTGTAGGAACTTGTGTTGAGGAGATAAAGTTCCAAGAATCGCTTCTTTTGACTATTCTACCACCAGTTGAGCCTACTTTTGTACTTATTGAAAATGGAAGTGTAGGGTGTTAGGACCAAAAGTAGCTAGAGGGGGGGGGTGAATAGCTCGTCGCGTTCGCTTGGTACTCGGCGTTGCTTGTTCCTTCAAAGATGTGCAGCGGAAATACAAAGAAACAAATCACACAACGCTAACAATGTTGGTTTACTTGGTATCCACCTCACAAGAGGTGACTAGTCCAAGGATCCACACCTACGCACGCACCCTCCACTAATAAAACTCTCCTTTATGGTAACTACCAAGGGCGGAGAAGCCCTACAAGACTCAGTACAAGAAGAGAGGGAAATGATACAAGAAATATAAGCTTACAAGCTTATAATGAGTACAAACCCTAACCCTAGCTTCTCTTCTTGACTTTGATCCGCCTCTTGACTTGGAAACCTTCCAAGATCCTTCAAGAACTGGCGATCTGAGCTTTGCAAGTGCTGTGGAGAAGCTGGCGAGAGATCTGGAGTGAATCGGTGAAGAGTTGCTGCAGCCAACGCACGCCTGCAGCTCAAATACGACGCAACGGTCGGATCCCGATCGATTCGAATATTCCCAATCGATCGGCGCTGGAAAAACGCCTGGATCGATCCACGGATCGATCCAGCGCTTATCGCGCAAAGCAGCCGCGTCCCAATCGATCCACTGATCGATTTGGACATCTGGATCGATCCACGAATCGATCCAGAGGCTCTCTGTTCGCTAGGAAAGGCCTGGATCGATCCACTGATCGATCCAGCACTTGGTTTTTGCCCAAAACCAAGTCCCAAGCCTCTCAAGCCAACATCCGGTCAACCTTGACCTGTTGATACATCATGCCTAGCATCTGGTCACTCCTTTGACCTGCTAGGACTTCCCACCAAGTGTCTGGTCAATCCCTTTGACCCACTTGGACTTTACTCGTCGTGCCAAGTATCCGGTCACTCTCTTGTCCTACTTGGACTTCCACCAGATGTCTGATCATCCTTGATCCATCTGGATTTTCCCTTGCCTGGCTTCACTCACCAGGACTTTCACCTGGCTTCACTCACCAGGATTTCCTTCTGCCTAGCTTCACTCACTAGGACTTTCACCTGGCTTCACTCACCAGGATTTCCAATCTGCCTAGCTTCACTCACTAGGACTTTCACCTGGCTTCACTCACCAGGACTTTCACCTGCCTAGCTTCACTCACTAGGGCTTTCCTTCTGCCTGGCTTCACTCACCAGGACTTTCACTTCTAACATACCAGTTAGGACTTCCTAGTCAGGTATCCGGTCACTCTTGACCTACTTGACTCTCCTTCAATCACACTGATCAATCCCTGATCAGAATCTCCCCACATGAACAACTGCACCTGCATTGTCCATGTGTCTACATGTATTGTCAAACATCGAAACTATGACCAAGACCCAAGCTTGGTCAACTCAGTCAACCTTGACCTAAAGGATATTGCACCAACAATCTCCCCCTTTTTGATGTTTGACAATACCTTTAAGTTAGGACCATTCTGAGTTAAGCTAGTCCCATAGCCTTAACTCCATTCATGCCAAAAGTATGAATGTTGGTTCCCTTCATTCTCCCCCTATGAGCTCCCCCATAGGTAATGAAAGCCTAGCTTAAACCACACATTCTTCCCCTATTGGCACACATCAACCCATCTTTGAGCACACATCAACCCATGCCTCAATTTTAGGCACACTTCAACAAATGCCCCATTGTTGAAAACTCTCCCCCTGAAGAGTTGCTCATCGTTGTTCACAACTTCACTCGTTGTGGTCAACACGATAATGAAGGTCTCATACCCTTCATTAACCTTAACCCTACATTCTCCCCCAATGTAGGCAAATGCCCATCCTTGAGCATTATCCACTTGAAGCCACTTGAACAATGAGGATATCCACTCCCCATTAAAGTTCAAACGCTCAACCTTGAGCATGTTCTTAACGGAAGGTTGACCACCTTCCAAGGTTCATGAAAAATAATTTTCATGTCTTTAAAGAGTCCCTCCCCCTAGAGACATGGTGGTAACTTCTGTCATTACACCAACAATGACTTGGAATTCCTAAACCTTTAGGAAACCCAAATTTAGAAGTTTTGAGGTTCAAATATTCAAAATTTGAAACAAACCTCAACCTAAACTTCAACGAAGTCTTCCTTAACCATTCCATCCTTGTTTTCAACACGAAAACACCCTTGTATTGTATACAAATGTATTTTAGGGGTTTGGAATGGTTGCATAGACTAACCATGGTTCAAAGATGCTGAAATCATGTCTTCCCAGCCAAAATCAGCAACTTGGATCGATTGGAGTTGGGATCCAATCGATTGAACCTTTCTGAATCGATCCACTGATCGATTCAGACTACCTGGATCGATCGGCTGATCGATCCAACGAGCTTCTGCTCGCGGGAGACTTGCCTTCTGAATCGATCCACGGATCGATTCAGGCACTCCAATCGATCCATGGATCGATCGGAGCTCTGATAGTTGCTGAAATTCCATTTCAGTCAACTTCAGAAACCCCTAGAAAATTCTATAAAAATCCAAAAATCATGAGATTTTGTGTAGACATTATTTAGGGCATATACTATCAAAGAAAAATAGTTTTCTATGAAAATACTTCATATTTTCAAAGATTGACACAAACTTGAAAACTTACAAAAAACCTTAGAGTTTTCTTCAAGTTTGTGTCTAACTATTCAATGGTGATTACTATCAAAAGATAGCCTTCACCAAGGTTTTTCAAAAACATTTTAAAAACCTTTTAAAAACCAATATCCCATCATGTTCCTTGGGCTTAATGCACATGACTTGTACATTAGCTTTCCCAATGATGGGAAAACACATAACTATGTGTTTTGATGAACCTAAAAACTCAAAAGAATGCACTAAATCAACATCTTGAGCTTTGTTCATCATCCTAACATCTCACTTGTATTTAATGTGCACTAATCACATACAAGTCACCTTATAGTCTTTGTGAGATGTAGATTTTGGTTTTTGCCCTAATCTAGGGGTCATGCATATCTATCTAGGCATTTTAGAGATATTAGACATCCACCCAGGATGTCACTTGTTAATAAGTGTTGTTAAATGCCATTTGTCCTTAATTACAAGGAATTTAAACTTAATGCATGATTATGTTATGGCATACATCAAAAGGAAATAATTTAAAAAAAAATATCCTATAACTACATGATGTATGTATGACATGACATGGTATTTTTGTATTTTCATAATAAGGTATGAGTGCAAGAATAAACATGATGTCATGGCATATGATGGGCAAGCAATCATGGCAAGTTTTAACATAAATAAAAATATACCTAGATTCCCTATCTAAGTATCCTTAACCACTTAGCTACCTTAAAAGGTTAAACCTAGATTGCCCTAAATGCTTCAAGAAAATGCCAAAACCTAAATTGACATTTATATTTCTCTTGATTTGTTTATGCCAACAAAAAAAATTAAGCATATCCTCAAATGTTGGCATATTCCATTTTTCCTCAAGAATAATCACATAAATCAAGGCCCGGATTGCCTTAAATTTCTAAGAGAATACCAAAATCCCAACTTGGTATTTCTCTAGGTTTTCCCAATTTATGCCATTTTAAGATAAAATCAATTTTTCACCATTAGGCACATTTTACTATTTCAAGGAGTAATCAATAGGTCCATTTCATTTTCAAAGGTTAACTAAAACCTTGAAAATGCTCCTTGAGTGTCAATTTCCTCAAAGTTGGGTTAACTACCCTTCTAATCGGAGTTGACACTCTCTAACCCATCTATGGGGTAGAGAAGATGCTCCTAGGAACCCAACACCTATTGGTGCTCCTTGGATGCTCTAGGTACTCACTAGGGATAACTTCCCTATATACCTTCCTAGTGACCTTGTTGGGCTTCTTAGAAGCCTTGGTCACATTTTCTAGGTCAACTCTAGGGATAGCCTCCCTTGTGATCTTGTTAGTGACTTTCTTAGACTTCTTAGAAGTCTTAGTCACTTTGGTTGCAAAGATACTTCTAGGGATATCTTCCCTTGTATCCTTGACTTGACCCCTAGACTTAGGGTTTGTTCCATAACTATATGGAACCCTATGATAACTAGGCACATCCTTTTTAGCTTTGGGTTTGTATCCCAAACCTCTATGGTCATTGGATGGCTTTTGTACCCCTAAACCTAGGTTATGCTCCTTTTGCCCTAATAGGATATTTTCCAATCTTTTTAGGGTCTTTTCTAATTTATCAAGTCTTGACCTCAAGACTTGATTTTCCCTTACTAAGTCCTTAGTATTTGATTTTTCATTTGATCCATGAGCATTTTTATTCTTGGGATTGTATCTATTATTTTTAGTGTTTTTGCCCAAATGTCTATCTACCTTCCTAACCTTAGGTTGGGTAGTCTTGGCATGTAGGGCCACATGCTTTTCCTTAAAGCCCTCATGCTTTCTATTCTTATGGTAAATTGCATTAAAATGATAAAAGTTAGAACTATCATGCTTTTCACCATAATGTAAGGGGGTATGCTCAATAAAAGATACCTTCTTCTTTACCTTGGAGGCTCCCCCTTGACTAGTGCCTCCTTGAGCCTTGACCACCTTCTTCCCCTTGGGGCATTGACTTCGGTAATGCCCCTTTTGATTGCAAGAGAAGCATATAATATGCTCCTTGCTCTTCTTTGTGTTGGGGATGATCTCTTTGGGCTTCGCCTTGCCCTTTTGTGCCACTTGGCCCTTCTTCTTGGCCAATTTAGGGCACTTGCTCTTGTAGTGCCCATGTTCCCTACACTCAAAGCATATAATATGATTTTTATTTTTGATTGAAATATTTATACCTTTGCTTGTAGGGGTGGCATCTTTTCCTTTGGATCCGGAGGTAGAAGCTTCCTCTTGATCGGACCTTGATTCTCCTCCATTTGATTTTTCTTGACTTGTAGAGGTAGTTGCTTCTTCCTCCTCTTCTTCTCTCGACCCGGATGTAGAAGCTTCTCCTTCTTCTTGATCCAGCGTCACCAAGGATTGCTCCCCCTCAATCCTAGAGGTGGAGGCTTCATCATCTTGAATATGAAACAAGGAGTATGTGTTGGTTGCTACTCGGAAAACCTATAGGTTCCACTGAACAAAAATTTTGTACAAAGGTCTGAACCTTTTCCTAGCTACCATGTGTTCTTTTAAATTAAATTTTGGATCGCCTGCGGAACTTAACACGTTTGATCCAAAACTTAATCTATTTGTTCTTTTAGGTTTTGACTTGGATCTCCTGCGGAACTTAACACGTTCAACCCAAGTCTCCTTAAGTTATTAATTTCATTAAATATTAATTTCCATAAAAGGTTCCCAGTACTGACGTGGCGAGGCACATGACCTTCTTGGATATGGGAGCAACCACCACCGACTAGACAAAACCTTTAATAGAAAGCTAATATTTAATTTCCTAAAATAACTTTAGGTTAACCAAAGAGAACAATCAAATCACAAGGAAAAGAAAAAACAAAAGAACACAACTTCGAAAAAACATATTCGAAATTCTAGAACGTAAGCCTCTTGTATTTGGTATTATTTCCATAAATAACTAGCATGATGCGGAAATAGAAATTACTAGTTATACCTTGTAGAAAAACCTCTTGATCTTCTACCGTATTCCTCTTCTAACCTCGGACGTTGTGTGGGCAACGATCTATCGAGATGAGAAACCACCAACCACCTTCTTCTCCTCCAAGCAAGGTTCGGCCACAAAGGAAGAACTTCACCAAAGAAGAAAATCAAAATACTAACCAAGCTCCAAGAGATGCTAGCTTTCTCTCCTTCTTCTTCTTCTTCAAGTAGTATCCGGCCACCACAAGAACCAAGAGAGAGTATTCGGCCACCACAAGAGGAAGAAGAGGAGAGGTAATGGCCGACCACAACACCAAGGAAAAAGGGAGAGAAAACAATAGAGGTTGTCTCTTGAAGGCACCCTCACCCCTTCTTTTATATTCCTTGGCCTAGGCAAATTAGGAAATTTAATTACAATAAAATTTCCTTAATTTTTCTTGACATGAATTAATTGAGAAAAATAAAACAAAATTTCCCAATTAACTTGAGATGGCCGGCCACATCATTGGAAAACAAAAGAGGACAAGTTTTAATCAACAATTAAAACTTCCTAATTTGTTTCCGGAAATTTTAAAAAATAAAATTTCTCTTTAAAATCTCTTCATGGTTGATAAAAGGAAATTTCTATAATTTTAATTTTATCAACATGTGAATAATTTTAAAGAAAAATAAAACATCTCTCAATCTACAAATAAGGAAAGAGATCTAATCTCTTTCTTTAATCTTTTGTAGATCTTTTACAAGAGAGATATTTTAATTTTAATTCTCTTTAAAATATATCTTCCACATAATAATAAAAATTAAAATTAAATTTCTTTTTAATTTTATTTGGCCGGCCCTACTAGCTTGGGTTCAAGCTAGGGCCGGCCACCCAATTTTATACCTAGGCCGGCCCTAGCTTGGTTCCCAAGCTAGCTTGGCCGGCCCCTATTGGGTGGGTATAGAAGGTGGGTATAGAACTCTATAAATAAGAGGCTACGATAGGGACCGAGAGGAGGAATTGGTTTTGGTCTCCCGATAAAATTAAGCATCCCGTATTCGCCCCGAACACACAACTTAATTTTATCAATGATAATTCATTCGACTAGAGAACTATCATTGAACTACCGCACCAATCCCAAATTATATTTTTGGGCTCCTTCTTATTATGAGTGTGTTAGTCTCCCTGTGTTTAAGATATCGAATGTCCACTAATTAAGTGAGTTACTGACAACTCATTTAATTAATATCTAAGTCCAAGAGTAGTACCACTCAACCTTATTGTCATGTCGGACTAAGTCCACCTGCAGGGTTTAATATGACAATTTTTATGAGCTCCTCTTGAGGACATTATCAACCTAGTATCTCTAGGACACAGTTTCCTTCTATAATCAACAACACACACTATAAGTAATACCATTTCCCAACTTATCGGGTTTATTGATTCAACGAACTAAATCTCACCCATTGATAAATTAAAGAAATAAATATCAAATATATGTGCTTGTTATTATATTAGGATTAAGAGCACACACTTCCATAATAACAGAGGTCTTTGTTTCTTTATAAAGTCAGTATAAAAGAAACGACCTCAAATGGTCCTACTCAATACACTCTGAGTGTACTAGTGTAATTATATAGTCAAGATAAACTAATATCTAATTACACTACGACCTTCTAATGGTTTGTTCCTTTTCCATTTTGGTCGTGAGCTACTGTTTATAATTTATAAGGTACTGATAACATCATCTTCTGTATGTGACACCACATACTATGTTATCTACAATATAAATTAAATGAACAACTACAAACAAATGTAGACAATTAGACCAAATGTGATTCTTTATTCATAATAAATGTTTACAAAGCTTAGGCTTTCAGTATACATTCCAACAGTATGCTCCCTCCTTGTTCCCTCCAGTGCATTCCCTTGAGGATGAAGCTTCTTGGATTTCCTCTTCTTCGGAGGTTGAGCATCTCTCAACCTCGAAGTCCTCCTCTTGGTCTTGCTCCAAAGAGTCACCCTCTCTGGATTCTTTTTGCTCTTGTACAGTGGAGGGGATCTCTTCATGAAGCTTGGCCAATTTGCTCCATAATTCCTTTGCATCTTCAAATTCTCCAATTTTGCAAAGGATGGTGCTTGGCAATAAATTTACCAAGAGCTTGGTCACTTTATCATTGGCCTCGCACCTTTGGACTTGCTCTTGGCTCCACTTGCTCCTCTTGAGAACTTTGCCCTTTGAATTTCTTGGAGCCTCGAAGCCTTCCATTAGAGCAAACCATTGCTCTATCTCCATCATAAGAAAATTTTCAATTCTTGATTTCCAAGAATCAAAACTCATGGAAGTGTATGGTGGAGCCACCCTTGTGTCAAATCCAAGTCCATCTTGGAATTGCATCTTGAAGTTGAGCTTTTTGATATCTTTGACTTTGACAATTTTTGCTTCAACTTCTTCACCCTCTAGCTTTTCTTGTTATGCTTGACCCTTCTGGTGATGATTCCGGTGAAGAGCGGCCTTGCTCTGATACCACTTGTTAGGACCAAAAGTAGCTAGAGGGGGGTGAATAGCTCGTCGCGTTCGCTCGGTGCTCGGCGTTGCTTGTTCCTTCAAAGATGTGCAGCGGAAATACAAAGAAACAAATCACACAACGCTAACAAGGTTGGTTTACTTGGTATCCACCTCACAAGAGGTGACTAGTCCAAGGATCAACACCTACGCACGCACCCTCTGTTGGTGCAATATCCCTCAGGTCAAGGTTGACCTGGGTAACCAAGCTGAGTCTTGGTTTGGGTTTAGATGTTTGACAATAAGATATTGATTGAAGAAGAGTCAAGTAGGTCAAGGTTGACTGGATACTTGACTGGGAAGTCCTAACTGGGATGTTAGGCAAAATGAAAGTCCTGGTGAGTGAAGCCAGGCAGAAGAAAAGTCCTGGTGAGTGAAGCCAGGCAGAAGGAAATCCTAGTGAGTGAAGCTAGGCAGATGGAAATCCTGGTGAGTGAAGCCAGGTGAAAGTCCTAGTGAGTGAAGCTAGGCAGATGGAAATCCTGGTGAGTGAAGCCAGGTGAAAGTCCTGGTGAGTGAAGCCGGAAAATCCGGATGGATCAAGGATGATCGGACATCCTGGGAAGTCCAAGTAGGTCAAAGGATTGATGGATACTTGGCATGAAAGAAAAGTCCAAGTAGGTCAAAGGATTGACGGATACTGCAGAGAAAAGTCCAAGTGGGTCAAGATTGACCGGACACTTGGTAAGGGAGTCCTAGCGGGTCAAGGAGTGACTAGATGCTAGGCATGACATACCAACAGTCAAGGTTGACCGGATGTTGGTTTGGGATGTTTGGGACTTGGTTTTGGACAAAATCAAGCTCTTGGATCGATCCGTGGATCGATCCGAGCTAGTACTCGCTGGATCGACCTAGTCAGCTCCAGACGAGAGCACGGATCAATCCGTGGATCGATCAGAGGTCCCAATCGATCGATGGATCGATTGGGGGTTTCCAGCGATCGCCGGATCGATCGGTGGATCGATCCAGCGCTTATCGCAGGCGCTCCGGATCGATCCGTGGATCGATCCAAGCCTCCCGATCGATTGGGAACATTCGAATCGATCGGGATCCGACCGTTGGCGTCGTTTATAGCTGCGGCGTTCGATGGTCTGCGGTAATCTCTTCTCGATTCACTCGAGCTCTCGCCAACTCCTCCACGGTGCTCTCAAAGCTCGGATCGTCAGTTCTTGAAGGATCTTGGAAGCTCTCCAAGTCAAGAGGCGGATCAAAGCCAAGAAGAGAAGCTAGGGTTAGGGTTTGGTACTCATTGTAAGCTTGTAAGCTTGTATTTCTTGTATCCTTTCCCTCTCTTCTTGTATTGAGTATTGTAGGGCTTCTCCGCCCTTGGTAGTTACCACAAAGGAGAGTTTTATTTAGTGGAGGGTGTGTGTGTTGGTGTGGATCCTTGGATTAGTCACCTCTTGTGAGGTGGATACCAAGTAAAACCAACCGTGTTAGCGTTGTGTGTTTGTTTCTGTATTTTCCGCTGCACATCTTTGAAGGAACAAGCAACGCCGAGCAAGAGCAAGAGGTGACAGCCATATTCACCCCTATACACACACCTCCACGAATAAAACTCTCCTTTATGGTAACTACCAAGGGCGGAGAAGCCCTACAAGACTCAGTACAAGAAGAGAGGGAAAGGATACAAGAAATACAAGCTTACAAGCTTACAATGAGTACAAACCTTAACCCTAGCTTCTCTTCTTGACTTTGATCCGCCTCTTGACTTGGAAACCTTCCAAGATCCTTCAAGAACCAGCGATCCGAGCTTTGCAAGTCTTGTGGAGAAGTGGCGAGAGATCCGGGTGAATCGGTGAAGAGTTCTTTGCGACCAACGACGCTGCGGCTCAAATCGACGCGGTCGGATCCGATCGATTCGAATATTCCCAATCGATCGGGAGGCTTTCGATCGATCCGTGGATCGATCCGAGCGCCTAGTGCTAAGCGCTGGATCGATCCACGGATCGATCCGGCGCTTATCGCGCGACCCAATCGATCCAGCGATCGATTTGGACATCTGGATCGATCCACGAATCGATCCGAGGCTCTGTTCGCTAGAAGGCTGGATCGATCCAGCGATCGATCCGGACTTGGTTTTGCCCAAAACCAAGTCCCAAGCCTCTCAAGCCAACATCCGGTCAACCTTGACTGTTGATACATCATGCCTAGCATCCGTCACTCCTTTGACCTGCTAGGACTTCCCACCAAGTGTCCGGTCAATCCTTTGACCCACTTGGACTTTACTCGTCGTGCAAGTATCCGGTCACTCTCTTGTCCTACTTGGACTTCCACCGGATGTCCGATCATCCTTGATCCATCCGGATTTTCCCTTGGCTTCACTCACGGGACTTTCACCTTCCTCACTTCATTCCTCATACCTAACTTCACTCACTAGGACTTTCACCTGGCTTCACTCACCAGGATTTCCAATCTGCCTAGCTTCACTCACTAGGACTTTCACCTGGCTTCACTCACCAGGACTTTCACCTGCCTAGCTTCACTCACTAGGGCTTTCCTTCTGCTTGGCTTCACTCACCAGGACTTTCACTTCTGCTGCCTAACATACCAGTTAGGACTTCCTAGTCAGGTATCCGGTCACTCTTGACCTACTTGACTCTCCTTCAATCACACTGATCAATCCCTGATCAGAATCTCCCCACATGAACAACTGCACCTGCATTGTCCATGTGTCTACATGTATTGTCAAACATCGAAACGATGACCAAGACCCAAGCTTGGTCAACTCAGTCAACCTTGACATAAAGGATATTGCACCAACATAGGGAAGATCCAAGAATCACTTCCTTTGAGTAAACTGAATTTAGAGACAATTCCTTTACCAATCCAAGATGATGTCACATTCACTGTTCTAGAGCCTCCAGGTACCTTTCAAGATAGTAAGGTCAATGTTTCTTTAGAATCTTTAGATAATTTCATGGAGGTAATTCATTTTGATTGTATTGAATGTGACACATCTTTTGATTCATGCTCTGTTGATATCAATATTATTTCTGGTACCATGTATGTAGGAATTGAATCTTCTTTTTAGTGCATAAGATTTCTACAGATATTTCATTTACAGTCAATTACGCAAGGATGCATTCTATGAACTGAAGAAAACCCTAACACTTTATGCAATAATGAAGCTTCTAGAGTGGACACTCCAACAAAATCATCTTTGGCCACCAGACAAAATTTTTAAGGCGGCATTGGTGGAGGGAGCAATCCTCACTTCACCTGCAATCATTCCACTTCCAGATTGACTTCTGGAACTGAATCGACTCCGACCACCAGAAATTCAAGGGAGTCTGTTCCATCTCACGTTTTCTTTGTCTTTCTACTTGTATATATTTCTTTGCTTTGTTTACTTTTGCTTGGTACTTTATTTTTAGTTTGTCTTGTCGATTTTCTTAATAAATTTTCTATGCATTTTTTTATCATCTTAGAAATTATAAAATGTAGTTAAATTTGATTGTAGAGTTTAGAGATTTATTATCATGATTGGATTCTTGGATTGCATGTGATTATAACTTGATGATGGATTATATGTGGATAGATTGAGATGATAATTTTTTATATACCTAGTGAGGATTTTAAAGCCTATTGTTCTTATTGATGTGTGATGCACTTGTGGTTAATATTACTCTAGAACTTGTTTGATTCTTTCGAGATTACATTATCATAGAATTGCATGATTTTTATAAAAGCTATCTAACTTGCTTTTATCCATTCCTTTTGTTATCACATGGTGTTTGAATAACTCCCTTATCTTTGGGCATTTCATTCTTTTCTCTCTTCCATTTATTTCACTTTATTCTTCTTTTGGATATGGATATTTTTGGATGTTGCATGATGAGTGTTTTGCCCGGGACGGACAAAAGTTTAAGGTGTGGGAGATAGCTTAGTAAAATTTAGGAGAAGCATAGGTCAACCATGCTTGATCACCATAGGTGATCCATGTTATGTATCTTTTTATTTAAGTTATTATTGATATGTAGGGAAGTGCATAAAAATGTTAAAATAAAAAAATACAAATGAAAAAAAAAACAAATACGAAAAAAAGGGAAAAAATGAAAAAACAAAACAAAAAAACAAAACACAGAAACAAGAAAAAAAATAGTAAAAGAAAAAAAAATATGTGAAAAATAGGAAAAGGAAGAAAAACAAGAAAAAGAAAAAATATTTTTGACATGTTTTACCATTTTATACTCTTTTGTGATATAATTTTTGCGAGAGACAATCTTTATTGTTGTAATATGTAGATTTTATTGTATATCATGAGTAGATTTTATTGAAAAGCTATAGTAGGGATTGTTTACATGTTTATTGAGTTGTGAAAGCTAGCTTGGATGTTTGAATGAAATATCTTTTGGGGCATTGGTTACTTGTACTCATCTATGTATCATTCCATTATATCCATGGTTTCCACTCTTACCTGGCTTTATCTTCTTCATTTCTTTTCTTACATTATCATTTGTTTGATTCATGTTTCTCTTACATAATTAATACCTTCATTATTTGATTATGCACTCCTATGTATATAATAGTAGTGGAGATTAGAAGAAAAGCAAGTATATGGTAGTACATAAATCATGAGTAACTTGAGTGAGCTCCACTATTGCATGTACATAAGAGGAGAGTCACCATCACTTACCTTGTGAGGTTATTTGGTTATCATCCTCAATGTATTCATTGTGGATTGAAATTATCATGTTTGTTAATCGATGTATGAATTGAATCCATGAATGCTTTGGTCATTTGAATTGGACAATCCTAGGTAAATTTTCTTTCACTATTTTCTAAACATGATTGAGAATTGCTAGGGGAATGCATCTTAGTTATTTTCATGTTTTGTTCACTTGCTTGAGACAAGCAAGAATAAGTATAGGGGAGTTAATAACGAGTATTTTGATACATTATTTTGGCTCTTATACTTAGCATGTTTTAGCTTCTCGTAAGTTTAATTTCACATTTATATTATATTTTACAAGTAGAAATTTATTTTAGATTTAATTATAATTTCTTACAAATTCTGGAGGTTAATCTCATGTTTTTAATATGGTTTTGTAGTAAATCCAAAGAGTCATAGCTTAGGGTTAAGTCGAATCGAATTTGATTTGATTTGATTTGATTTGGAGATCAAATGGGGGAGATCAGGCAGAATCAATATAAATCATTAATCGAAATTAAGAGAGATCTTATTCCTTCATTCAGATCTAAGTCATCTCGCCTTCATCTATATTTGAAACTATGTGAACCATCAAATCTAAAGAGCAAACCAACCTCAATTTAATCTGAAGAGATTTGAACCGCTCATATCAAGATCGGGCGTTCAGATCTTCATCCATCTAACTTACACTCACAAACGGTTCGGATTGAAGGAGGAGAAAACTCTTCCTTTTAATCCTTACACGATCGCACAGTGAAAAAGGGTTCGGTTTTCTCCTCTCAACTGTGTGCGTCATCTTCTCCCCGATGCCCGACGCTCGACGCCCTAAACCTTTCCTTCTTCTCCGATCTACTCACACCGGCGACGGATGGCAACTTGGATGATCCTGTGAGCGATAACTACCTCAATAAGGGGTTCTCTGACGGTGTAGCGTTTTGCACCGGCGCAATGGATTCTCCTCATCTTCCGGTCCTTATTGAAGAGCAGCGGCCAATCTAGGGTTCCTTGATAGTGCAGCGTTCTCCTCCAGCGAGGCACTCCTAAACCATCCTTACCTCTTAAGGTCTCCTTACCGATGATGTTGCGAACGTAGGGAGTTTCCAGCAGAGGAATCCGGCTATTTTTCCCTCTTCTCTGTTGTCTTCATCTTCTCCGGTGGAAGCTGCTGTGGAGCCCCTCTTCTGTAGACGACGTTCCAAAAGCAGAAGTCTCCTCCATCTCAGTGCATATTCCAACTCTGACAGGAGCATTCCAATTTCGATAGATCACTCAAGCAAAGTTGTTTGTGATCAGGAGCAGTCATTGTGTTGTTGTTCACCAAGCATTCCAAATCCAGGCCCTTTGCGTGACAGTGAAGGGTAGTCAACTTAGAATTGATCGTGGAAAAGGAAGTTTGGCTAATTTAGTTTCTTTTCTTGTTTGATTGTGTCATGTTTGGTTAACTTAGTTTCAATTCTGCATTTCGTGTTAATTTTCGAATAGATCTTGTTACATTTGAGTAGTTTGATTCTTGATCTTAGTTGTACTTGCAATTAGGGATAATTTCTTGCTTTAGTTCAGAGCTTTCCTTTATTTGTATTATCTTCCATTTACTAGAATAGGTTTCGTTTAATGATTTGCTATTTCATTCTTTAGTTTAATTCTGTTGATGGTAAAATCATAGCGTAAAGTGGCAATGCGTTGTGAGATCACTATTAATGGGTAGATAGGATGTTGTTCATTTCATTAGGGTAAATTCATACTTGTTTTACTATCTCATTCTCTAGGTTTTAGTCCAACTCCCAAAACAAACCCCCGATTAGATTTTGTCTGAAAGCAAACGTCCTATCACTAGTTCCATGTGAGAGACGACCCGATCCTCTACTATACTATCTTAGTGTAAGTGAAGGGGTTCGGTAGATTAGAAATTAATTAATTTGATGTGAGCGAGTGACAGTTGCCAACTTATTCAATGCACTGATATGAGCATATGAAGTCCAGGCAAAAGGCCTACGCATCTCACGTCATTCTAAGTTTTTGAATACATAATTAAGATAGACCTAGTGTGTCTGTGAGATGCTTGTTACCTAATCTATAGGATCATGTTTTCTAGGGATTATCCTAGACTAAAGCCAAAATAAATTTTAAAATATTAGGAAAATCTGAATTTTTAGAAACATAAGTAATGAATTCCCCTAGAATTTGAAAATTTATTTAAGGAAAAACATATCCTACCCTTTAATAACATTTTCAAAAAGGAATTTACTAGATTATCCAAATAATATAGCCAACAAGCAACTAAATAGATAGATCAAGTCAAACAAACAATATATACAAGTGCACTAAAGACAATCAAGTCTAGTCATCATCGACAGATGAGGTGGGGGTTGATCAATCACTTGTAAAGCCTAAAGCATCGACTACATCTGTAGGTCTAGCCGCCTAAATCCGGTGGTCATCTCCCCTTGGAGAGAGGTGAATCCCTTAGAGACTGACTATCGGATCTGTGCGGAAGACTCCTCAACTCTAGCAAAGCGATCTTCTACGGAAAGCGAGGTCGAGGGCTGGGTCGGGGTCGGAAGAGGTGCAAAGAGCTCCTCAATCATAAATGTTGGCATCTCCTCCCCCTTAGGCAGAATGACTGATGGAATATCCTCCTAGGCCTCGTCTGGAACGTCTAGCTGAGGAACCACTCTCTAAGCTAGTCCCTGTTGGTGCAATCGACCCAAGTTTGATCGGTATGATCATGGTTTTGATGTGTATGTCAAAGAGTTTAAATTAGGCTTTCATATGTGTTTGATATGTGTGTTTGAGTCTTGCAGGACTTGGTGAAACACACATGAGAAACTTGGTGCAGCTAAGCTTGGGAAGCTCATCCTAGGGCTCGGATCCTTGAGTCGGTGAAGGATGGTATGGAAGACATCCGAGGGACCATCGGACGAGGAGCAACGGAGTGGAGCCGAGGGAAGCGGACTTCAAGGCAACGTGAAGGATGGCATGGAGAGGAGCCACGAGCTCGGGTGCATCTGAGGGATGAAGGTCGAGGAAAAGGACTTCAAGGGCGACTCCGGAGAGGATAAGTGTGTGTATGTGCAGTCTTAGCAGTCAACTGTGTAGTCGACTGTGCAGTCGATTGCTAGGTTTAGCAGTCGACTGGCTGTGAACAGAAACATTCTATTCGCTCAGCTAGCAGCTACCAGTCGACTGGTAAATAACCGTTGGCAAACCATTGGTGCTGCAAAGTAGTCATTGGCTACCTCCAACGGTAGCACCAGTCGACTGGTGCTGAGATGAGTTGATATGATGATCAACTCTCTCCTCTTATTTATAGGAAGCTTTGGGGCTTGAAGGAGGTTACTCATTCTTGTTGAATAACTCCTAAGTCATTGCCCAAAGCTTCCAAGCCATACTCTTCTTCCTATTCTTAATCTCCATCTTGTAAAAGAAGAAGAGTGATTTGTGAGAGGTTATACTCTACCGAGAAAGAGTAAGCTCTAGCCGGAGATTGCCGGGGATTGATCCACCGAAGGATCAAGAGTTCGTCCACCTCAAGAACACGCCGTGGAGTAGAAGCAAGCAATCTCGGAACCACGTAAAGGAATTGTGTTAGCGTTTATATTCTTGATTATCTTTATTGCTTTAGTTTTTGTATTTCCGCTTGTGTAAACTAACCTTGTAGAGAAGCAATCAATTTGGGGGTGTCGTCTATCCAACCCCCCTTCAAGCCGGCCACCGATCCCCTACAGTTCCCCTGAGCGATAGCATCTATATGCACTAATGCAAGCTAACGCTGACCAATCTCATCATATGTGCTAAGGGAAGTAGATGTACCCTAGGTCATATCTACTCCTATGGGTGAAAATATGAAAGTCAAAACATGACAGTAGGGCATATGAATCCTATCTATTAGTGATGAGATTGGATGCATGAATGACATTCTGAAACATATGCAATGTAATGTCGATGTCTAGGCATTGGCATAATGCATAAAGGAAGAAAGAGTGGGAGGGTTGCATCATCGCAACATCGCGAGATGTAATCGGCAAAATGCATGTGGTAAGAACTCTATATAGGACATAGTCCTGAGAGAGAGAGAGAGAGAGACATAAAGTCAATCACAGTGGATACTCTCTCCTCCTAAAAAAAATACATATGGATAGTATCCAATATAATATGGGAGTAGAGTTTGTCAAATGGCAAATTCCTATTAGAATTACACAAAATACGGCATGCAGACCGCCTAAATCATTAACTATCATACAATAGTTTATGAGAAACTATCATAAACTATCATACAGGGTGGGTGAGAACCTAAAGTCCTTACCTCCTACTCTGGTAGAGTATGTCAAGTTATTGACTTTAGCTAAGTTGTTATAAAATTGAGCACATAAATCTAAGTTTACTGAATGACTACAGTAAAGTAATTTATCTAACTTATAATAGTCTATAACTTCTATAATAGGGGCACAGTAATAGGTAAAGAACATCCTACTTAAAAATCTAGATTTTAATGCGATATATAAATGATCTAGGAAATCTAGCCTAAGACGCTCAGTACGAAATCTGGCATCAGTAAAGGAGACACTGCTGGAACTAGCGTAAGATGGAATAACATTCCGTCGCTTCCTAAATTAGTATATACGTGCAAATATTCAAGGAAAATACACAAATATAAAAAAATAACTAGATAGATCGAATTAGAAGGTACCTAGGAGGCATAGTTGGGATTTTGAAGGTGAAAAGTGGAGAGAAAAGTGAAAGAAGGTGGCTGGAGGGCGCCTTCTGGAGTTGTTTATCGTGAACAGAAAGGTTTTTGTTCGCTGTTAAGTTTTGGATTGAAGGCGCCTTCTAGTTTATGGAAGGCGCCTTCCATACCCTATGGAGGGCACCTTTAAACGTGTTGAAGGCGCCTTCCCTAGGTTGGGTGGGAATTTTGCCGCCTTTCTATAGGACGCTTCCGATTCCATCAAAGACGTCTTTGATACCATTGTTTTTAAAATTTAGGTTTAAATGTTTTAGTTTGCTTTTTAATTTCATTTTAAGTTTTAATTTTGATTTAAGAATTTTTAATTTTAATTTAATTTAATTTTAGTTTAATTTAATTTATTTTAATTTTAATTTTAATTTAATTTTAATTTAATTTTAATTTTAATTTTAATTTTAATTTAATTTTAATTTTAATTTTAAATTAATTTAATTAATCCTTATTCATCTCACCCGATCTATATTTTAATCAAGGGAATCCTATAATTTTGTGAGATGAGTTATGTTGAATTTCAGAGTTTAGTTTAAATTGTGTTAGATTCAAGTTTAGCTTTGGATTAATTAATTAAATATTTTTTGAATAAATTTTGAGACTGTGGTGAGTCACATGGATATTATTAGAGTAATCACATGCTTCAAGATTTTTTAAATAGCCCTGCTCAAAGAACTTAATACAAAATTTTGGGTCCTCGGGGCCATGGTGTCGTGGTAAGACATCCAGGTTGTCTCCCAGGCACCTGCGGTTCGAACCCCAGCTACGGCGCATTTGCAGGAATTTTTCTTCCAAATGGGGGTATAATCAAAGGATGTTAGGCTTCTAGACTGGCCGCCACATGCGCTTCCCGATTTACCCTGATAGCCGGTGGAAAACTTCCGTGGGGTCGGGCCGGTCACCCCAGGCTCGATGTTACCCAGCCTGGTTAATCATTTTTAATATAAAATTTTGGTCTAACTAGTTAAGATTAGTAAGGGGTAGATTTAGTTAGTTCCACTAAGCCAAATGTACTAGGTCGAAGTCATATCTTCCTAAACATGCATAGACAGAGCTTTCCTAACCTACTATCATTCAAAACTTCTCCAATACTATTTGTCAAGTTAAATTTTATCCCTAATTATTGTAGTCCTAATTATTGTTAATGGGTAAAGTTTATGTTTTTGAAGTATCAACAAATTTAGAGTCTCCCCTTAAATCATATAAGCCTAATTAAGTTTTAGTTAAGGTTTAATTAATTATATTTTAAGTTCAATTTATGTTTTTAATTTTGAATTAATTAAATTATCATTCTTTAAAGGAGTGTATTAAAGATTTAAATTTTCTTTTAATTTTAAATTTATTAAAATACTTGAATTATCTTTTGTTTAAAAGATTATAATTAATATTTAAGTTTTTATTAATTTTAAATTTTGAATTGTTTAAATTATCTTTAAAAAGGTTTATTTTTAATATTTAACTTTTTATTAATTGTTAATTTTGAATTTGTTATATTATCTTTATTTAAAATGTTATCTTTAATATTTAATTTTGAATTTGTTAGATTTGGTTTTGATTTTACCATTATATTTTCTTTTTCTTTAAAATTTATATTATTAATTGAATTTATTTGAATAGTTTTATCTATAAATTTATGCTTAAGATTTAAATTTTTATTTATTAAATTATTTTTATTTTAGATAAGAATTTCTGGATGAACATTATCTAGATTATCAAATATTTTATTAAGAAATATATTAATTTTATCTAGATCTATATTGAGTTTTTTATTTTTATCATTTGAATTTTTCAGCTCTATTTAAGTTTAAATTTTTGTTATTATTTGAATTTTTAGGATTTTTATTTATTAATTTATTTAAATTCAAATTCAGATTTAGTGAATTAATTAAATCTAAATTGTTTAATATATTTACCAAAGTATTTTCATAAATAATATTTAAATTATCATGTAGATTTATAGAAAATTTTTCTAAACTATCATGTATATTATTTAAATTGTTACTGATAGGAGTATTTTGATAAATATTACTAATATTAAATGCGACTTCTAATTCTGTAGGCTTTTCTGTTGGTTCGAACTCGCATTTGGATTTGACTTTGACTTGATCCTTTAGTTTTGATAGATCGTCATGAAGCTTGGTCAGATGAGTCCAGAACTTATAAGCATCTTAGTGTTCTCCAATTCTGCACGTAATTTTGTTAGCTAATAAACTTAAAATTAAACTTATTACCTTTATGGTTGCTTCTGTGTCTTGAGTAAATCGCCTTAGTGCTATACCGGAATTGAAGTTATTGATCATTATGAAGCATTCCATCTGATGCTTCCATATTCTGTAGTAGTCCATTTCGTATGGAGTCGATTCGTTAACATTTCACTCGAGCGTCTCTTTGTGCTCCATTTTTCTTGCACAACACAATTAAAGAGAAATTCCAAGACTAGGTCTTGGGGTAAGTACTGTGGGAGGAAAAAAAATAAGGCTCGAGTAGTATTACACCAACTTCGAGAAAAAAGACTAAATGAGAAAGAATTATTTGAAGAGATAAATTTTATCAATTCAAATAAAATATAAAAATAAAATGAAATCCCAAAAATAAAACAATTCCCCTGGCTTGATTGGTGGTTGCATTAATTCAGCGCAGAATCTGGCTCTGATACCACTTGTTGGATCGATACGCATGTGAGAGGGGGTGAATCACGTGATTTTAAAAAAAAATCTTTTGCTTTTGAAATCAGAAGTATGCAGCATAATTAAATATAGAAATATAAGAAAAAAAAATACAAGTATGCGAACTCGGTCGGTTTCACTTGGTTCGGAGCCTTCGACGACTCTTACTCCAAAACTCAGATCTCACAGACCTATCGACGAGTAATCTACTAAAGACCTCTTTTGGAACCGCCGGAAGAAAGGATCAAGTACTAAAAGAATAGAAAAAGTGTAACAAGCTATATTTCCTTTATGCAACAATTAAGTACAAATTTAAACGTTCGTTACCCAACACCTTCGAAGATGATCATATCAGGCTCGATATTGGACAACTCCTCAGCTGTAGTCGAATGCAGTAGTGTCGTAGTAAAGCAGTACCATAAAGTCGAAGCAGTTGAATCGTCAAATGGACACGTAGAAGCTTGTGGAAGAGATGTGTTCAATGCTTTGGTCGAATAGCCCTTTCAAAGGGGATGGAAGGTACCTTCAACACCAACTTTTATCACCTAAAAATCAACTCTTATCGTCGCCGAGGTCTTCTGCGTTATCCGACTGAAGGCAACTTCCAAGCTCTCGAAGGCACCTTCCATAGCTCTGCTCAAGGCACCTTCCGTCACTTAGAAAGTGTCTCGAGTATTGTTCAACCAAGGCATTTTGTGCTCTTTTGCCTTGCAAAATATGCTAGTCCAACACAAACAAAATTTACCCTACAAGATAAAGTTAGCACAATAAAAATAAGTAATTTAGTAATTAGCATCTGTCTCTCCAAGATCAGGATCTAATCAGGACCTCAATTTAAGTTTTCGAAATGGATCTAAATTAGACCGACGCCTATTGACCCCTCAACTGGGGCGCGTCCTTACTGAGTCACTCTCCTCCAGTAACTTACCTTCACTTACCAAATGTCAAGTTACCTCTTTGATGTCCAATCTTACCCACTAGGTCTTCCTGCCAGAATCACAGATCTGGATTTCGCTAATCGGGAATCGAATATCCCGACCTTCTACCAGAATTGCACATCCGGACTTCAACCCACCGAGAATCAAACATCCCAACCTCCTGCTAGAACCCCACATCTGGATTTCCTGCTTGGTGTCTAGTCATCTTGACCCGTCAAATTAGTCAACCCTGCGCACTCGGTAACAAGATTAGATCAACAACACATATAACTTTAATTCACTTATTATTCATTAAAATGCAGCTTTGATCATTGGTGTCAACTACACCAACACTTGGATTGTGGTGCTTGCAGCATAGTGGGTACTGTCAGTGATCCATTCCCATGGACTCCAGATCCCTCTCTTCGTCAACGTTTTCGTCATCTCACCAATACCCTCATCTGACTCAGCTTTCGAATGGGATCAAAGCACACTATTAATAGTTATATTATTACATAATTCCATGGATCCAATAGATTTGATTTGTGCATGTCCTCCATTTGATAATTGCACGGTGGGATATTTGGCAGCCATTTTATTTACAATTAGTCGATTCTTTGACACATGGTCAGTGGTGCCACCGTCTAGTATTCATATGCTATTGGTCAAAATAGAGTCATTACTTGAGGTGTTGACAAGGGGTTCATTGTTACCATTTTTTTTTTTTTTTTGCGAAGAAGTGTCATGATTTAATCATACTCCTTGGCAGTGAGTTGTTTGGTTTCCACATAGGAGATGGCTAGGGAGTTGATATCTTTCTTTCCCTTCAGTTTGACATCTTTGCCATGCTAGAGGTGTCCCGACAAGAACCCATGAATGTAGAAACATCGATAAATAGTGTGGCCATCCCTATCATAATGAGAACATTGAAGTTGTTTATTGCTAATGGTTGATCGATAGGACTCAACTTCTTTGACTTGTCGATCCCGATTATGCACCTTGTGTTGGACAAAATTTACAATATATCCAGTAATAGCATCTCAATTGCCGGCATCCTCATTTTGTCTCTCGTGTTGTTGTAAAAGGCATGGACCTTTGGGTATCAAGTAGGGGAATCATACTCTTGAACTACGGATGATGGAAAAAGAATCATTTAATTCCATAAGGAATTACATGACTATTTCCTTCTCTTCTCATCCGACAAGGCCCTTAACATCTCTTCAAGTACAAGCAATTGGATAATGATAAGAAGTCAACTCGTCCCATATAGCCTTCAATTTGGTGTAGTAAATAGACACATAGGTTGATGTCATTGTTGGTGCTCAACGATTTTATGATGAATTTCATAACTACAGGCATCATTTCCTTGTAAAAATCTGTCATGTAGATCATTCCAAACATTAAATGCAAATTTAGCATAAATAATACTCCTAGCGATATCAAACTGAATGGCGTTAAGGATCCATGACAATATCATATGATTGCAATGTTCTCATACTACAAACTTGCTATCTTTTGCTGTTGGTGCTTTGATTGTCCCATTGATGAATCCGATTTTATTTTTAACACTCGTTATTTGCATTGCACAACTCCATTTTCTATAATTATTCCCATCGAGTAATTTGGAGACAAGAATCAAATTAGGATGATCAAATTGTTGTAAAGTGAGTGCATCCGATTGGTATGTTCCATACTCCGATTTCTTACCACTATATATATATATCTAGCAATCATCATATAATTATAATTGATTCTATCTATGAATCAATTAAGACTAATTAATTCAATATAATTGTATTACATAGATACAAATAAAAAAAATAAGGATATTATTACATGAATAAATAAAATATTTCTTTAATATGCGATCCCACAATGATTTTTACAAGGTTGCGAAGGTTCGTAATCCAAAGCCATCGCAATTCGACAAAGATGACACGGTCATAAAAGTAACGCAACCCTCCACGACTCGATAGAGGTCAACATGGGATCACAGTCCCTCCACGACTCCATGGAGATCGCCACAACCCCACGATGACTTGTACCAATATCAAACTACGGACAAAATTTCATTCATTTCATCTGACACATTAAGGGTATATTTGATACGCGCATTTTTCATTTTTATTTTCTGAAAAACACGCGTTTTCTAAAAAATAGAAAATTATTTTTTGTCATTCTCTATTTTCTAGAAAACACTATCTATTTTTTTTAGAAAACAAAAACGTAAACCTAACACCATTTTTCAGAAAACGCACGTTTTTCAAAAAATAAAAATGAAAAACGTGCGTACCAAACGCACCCTAAAAAATTTTAAATCATAAATTACTTTACGACGGTTGGTACAACTAACGATATTTAGAAACCTCCAACTGACAAAAATTCGCCCGCCTACTTGATGATGTGCCTAATTTTTTTAGCAAATAAAATTACAATTAAGTTTAGCATATGCACTCAGATGCAGGGCATTTTTACAAAGTTACTGCATACGTTAATTTGGGGGTTTAGTGAATAGATATTGCAAACTATAATGCAATGTAATATCAGCTATCCCAAAGCCCATTTGATGGTCAATTAAGTACAAGATTAAGTGCATCAACATACATAGTGGGAGCGAAAGCTTATGTGCAATTTACAGGACACCAAACGATGCAGATTATTGCTAAATAACAGTGGCAGCTGGTAAATTATGTCCAATTCCTTAGGCACTGGCAAGAAAGGAGACTACATCTTGCTGGCTTTTCTTGCATGCATGGATCGAAGTGCAGATATCAGTTTTCTCGAGGAACTTCTCGGCATTAGCCAAGATCAGCGGTCCATATTGGAATACCAGTTTCTTGCACTGCATCACAATTTAACGATTAAGAAAATCAAATTTATGGTTTGCAGGTAATCCATCATTGTATAGAGAATGCATATAATCTCAAGAGTGAGATCCGAAATTTATGCTTTGAATTTGACAAGGACAAGTTCAGCAGCTTCTGTTGGCAAAAGCCTTGTGGAACTATACCTTTTGGGCAAAATTTTCCATCTTGTTGCATCCTTTCAGAAGTATCTCAATCACCTCAAGCTGATGAATTCCCACAGGTAAATGTGATTAGTATTTCACCAGAGCCTAAAAAATGCTTCATCTGAGAATACAGTGGATTTACTACTACCTCAGTGTCAGGATCTTGAAGTTTGGAAAGAACCTCTCCAATGACATTTTGGCAAAGTGTGCAGGCATCATCACTCTTGGACAAACTCACTTGGGTAGTCTCGTCACAGAGGTTCACCTTATCACAGAACTGCTCCGGGCTTATTGTTGAAACTTCTAAGAAAAACATTGGTGCATAGTAGTCTACCAATATAACACACTGCCCAAAAATGATATCATTGAACAATCGATGAACATTTCATCACAAATGCAATTTACAATTAAATGAAGCTACTTTCCCTGAAAGCACGTAATGCACCTGTTGTTTGAGAGAATGCAGCTTGGAACAAGCTTTGTGAAGGGTACTGATAATTTGAGTCTGTGTCTCATTTTCACCAATATAGTGCATAGCCTGAGAAGCAAATTCTTCACACAGAGTGCAAAACCTTTCATTCCTTATAATATGACTTTCACTTTGAATCTCATTATCCACTTCCACAACTGCAGAAGCAGAAGAAGAAGAAGAAGAAGAAGAAGAAGAAGAGATGATGAATTCAATAGCCGGTGCAGAAACTTCTTATTTGGATAAATTTATGATTAAAAAAACATTGTCTAAAGAGATTTAGGAATTTGAAGTTCAGAGGTTTCTTTCTATTTAGCATATAAACAAACGACAACCAAGCCTTATCATACTAGATGGGGTCGGCTATATGAATCATTTTACGCCATTGAACTTTATCTCCTACTATATCATCATCTATATTTAAATAAATTTTACCTTGTTTTATTATTTTTAACAAAGTCTTTTTTGGTCATCCTCTTCCTCGTTTGATATGTGTGTCATAATTTCACATGCCTAACTAGAACATTTATTGGTCGTCTCATCTTAAACGTGTCTCTCGGAGTTTTCTCTCAATCAATACTACTCCGACATTCTCCCTAATGCTCTCATTTCTTATTCTGTCCATTCTCGTATGTCCACACGTCCACCTTAACATCCTCATTTCTGCAACTCTTATCTTCTACTCATATACTCAAATCATATCCCAACATTCAACTTCATATAACATAGCAAGTCTAACTGCGATTTTATAAAATTTTTCTTTAAATTTTAGAGGTACTTTACGATTACATAAAACACCTGACACTCTCCTCCATTTCAACCATCCTGTTTGTATTCTATGTAAGACATCTCTCTCAATCCTTCCATCATTTTACAAAAATGATCCTAAATATCTAAAGCTCTCGGTTCCGAACAACTCGTCATCTCCTATCTTAACAATTATCTCATTATGTCTAATATTGTTAAACTTAAATTCCATATATTCTGTTTTTATTCTACTAAAACTAAAATCTTTCCCTTTAAGTATTTCTGCCAAGATTTTAGTTTAGCATTTACTCCTTCACGTGTTTCATCTATCAATGCACCACAGTAGCTTCTATTGTCGACCTTCCAGGCATGAACTCAAATTGATTTTCGATCACCGTGATCTCTTTCCTTAATTTTTTTTCTATTACTTTTTCCCAAAGTTTCATGGTATAACTCATTAGTTTAATACGTCAATAATTTATATAATTTTGTACGTCTCCCTTGTTCTTATATAAGGGAACTAGAGTACTTATCCTCCATTATCATGTATTTTTTTCGTTTTCAATATCATGTTAAATAATTTTGTAAGTCATTCAATACCTTATTTCCCTAAGCACTTCCAAACCTCTATCGGATTATCATTTGGTTCAACGACTTTTCCATTGTGTATCTCATTTAAAGCTTATTCTACTTCTGACGTTTAAATTCTACGATAAAAAATTAAATTTCTATGTTCATTTGACCTACTTAAATTACCTAAGTTAAGTTAGTCACCTAAACCTTCATTAAAAAATTGATGAAAATATCTCTTCCACCTAAACCTTCATTAAAAAATTGATGAAAATATCTCTTCCACCGCTCTTTTATTTCTCTATCGTTAACTAGTACCCTATTGCATTCATCTTTAATATATTTTATTTGGATAAGATCTCTTGTCTTCCTTTTTCTCACTTTGGTTATTCTATAAATGTCTCTTTCCCCTTATTTTGTATCCAATTTTTTATATAATCGTTCAAAAGTTTCATTCTTTGCTTCATTCACTACTTTCTTAGCTTCTGTCTCGGATATTGTATATTTTTTAAAAATTTTCTTGTTCTTACATATATATAATTTCTTATAAGCTATTCATTTTTCCTTCTCTTTCTCTTGTACTTTCTCATTCCACCACCAAGATTAAGTAAGATTCATTATTTAGTGGTGCATGTCATTTCACTCACCGAGTACACTTTTAGCAGATATTTTCAACTATGATACCATCTTATCCCATGTCATATTGAAATCACCGTATATTTCACCTAATACTTGTACTCCTACCTTCTCCTTAAATATATTTTGTTTCTCATCCTTTAACTTCCACCACTTAATTCTAAGAATCGTATATATTTTCTTTCTATTGAAACTATATTTGAGACGTATATCCAACACTACTAACCTATATTGGCTAGTTAAGCTTTCAACATGGATGACTTGCAATATTTACAAATCTTTCTATCCTTCTTCCTAACTATAAGAAAGTAAATTTATGATTTATTATTCTCACTTTTGAATGTGACTAAGTATTCTTCTCTTTTCTTAAAAAACGTATTAGCTAATATAAGATCATATGTTATTCTCGTTCCAAACCCATAATCCTCATATACCCTCTCATATTCCTTATTTTTCACTCCGACATACCTCATATAAATCACCTTCTATTAAAAACATTTCATTTGACGGAATATTTTATAATATTTCATCTAAGCCGTCCCAAAACCTTGATTTGGTAGCTTCATCTAATCCTACTTACGGTGCATATACGCTAATTATGTTCATAGTTTCTTTCGTCACTATTATCCTAAGAGCTATAATTATATCCTCTTTTCTAACTACTACAACTTAATCTTTTAACAAACTATCTATAACAATACCCACTCCATTTCTTATTTTACTCTTTTCTGTGTACCATAACTTAAAACTCTAGTTCTTTATCAGTTTTGCTTTCTTGCCTACTCATTTTGTCTCTTGAACACAAAATACTAATTTTTCTTCTAATCATCGTATCTACTACCTCCATTGATTTACCAGTGATCCTATGTTCCATGTTCTATATTCCAAATCTTAGATTATTAGTTTTCCTATCATATTTGTTCTTATCCAACCTATGATGTGAAAACTCTTGCCTATTTAATACTACACCCAAATTCTTATTGAAATGTAGTGATCCTTGCCGATACGTTACAGTCGGACTCTGCATCGTAAAATATTGCATATTTAACACTACACCCGAGTTTTAGAGATGTAGCAGTCCTTGCCGAGATCTTACAGTCGGACCCTACAACGCATTCCTTCCGAGGAATATTTTCTATTTAGCATGTTTGATAAAATTTGATAGTTGTTATAGTTGTGATTTAACAACTGAAGGGCAATTAAATCATACAGAAAACATTTGCAGCGACTTCTAAGTTACGGATATCATATCAGACATGGACCATGGAACAACAGCATACCACATCGATTATAATTTTCAGAAATATCCTTAGAAGATGCACCAAATATGTAGTGATTAAAAGGTATTTCCAATGACAATAAAAGCTCACCGAACACATCCAAACTAGCTAAACTCCTGGCATTTGCAGAGACAAAGCTGATTACCAGCATAAGAATTAAAAAACTTAACCTTGAATCCATGGTAACCTGCTACACAAGGGAAACGATGGTTTATTTGTCAGAATCATACAGATAGCAACTATATTATCAATTTTTGTGTACTTCTATTGACATATATCGAGATTATTCTCATTAGTCCACAACACTAATTAGTTTACATTATCTTCAAAGCAAAATAGAGTTGGAAAAGACAGCCTTTGAGAAGTCCTCATCCAGGATATCAGGTGATTAATGTTCTAAAAAAATAGTAAAGGCTTTTCATCATTGAGTATAATCTTAAATGGCTTATTCAGTTGATAGAATTTAGGTTATGACCTACAGCAACCAGTGGTTATAGGGATCATATATTGCCATCAAATTTTACTTAAGACAGCATCACTAGCAACACTAGACCATTTAAATCGCCTTTAACCGTATCAACTAGAGTTTATGTTTCATATTATCAAGAAAATCCCTGTACTATCCTATCCTTTTCAAAAAGAAAATAACAGATAAAAATAGCATTTTGAACATACAAGTGTGTCGAAGAGCTCTCAACAACCCGGCTTGCCTCTCCACTGTAACCAGCCTAAACAACCACTCCTCGAGTTTCCCAATTTCTCCGCTTGACTATTATTATCTTCTGCAAATCTTAGGTAAATCTCCTAAGGAACACCAGACCTCAAGTTTCTAACAGATTAAAAAAAAACTAATCCAGAAATCCATGACCTATCTTGTTCGAAAATCAAGGTGCAGAGCTAGCCTAGCAAAAACCCAACTTCCCTAATCATGTCGATTTCTCGACTAGCAACCAATTACCCATCTTTACCTCTGAAACCAAGATCCAGCACGTCCCGATAGAAAAACCAACACAGATATCTTCAATAAATAAACAAAAAAAAAGACAGCCTTTTTCTTTAATATAAGAACAGAAAACATACCTAAAACGCACAATTTGGCCGGAGGAGGAAGGTGTATGTGCTTTGCGTCCCTCTCCTCAAATCCTTGATGAAGGGGACGAGAGCTTACTACTCTTCCTGGTGAGATCAAGTCGATGACTAGATGAGGATGATCAGGAGAAGACGAACTGGAGGATGAAGGAGTTGGCCCATGTTTTCTCCACCAATTATCATCTCTTGGTTTGCCCCACGGGGTTATCTCGGCTGGTAAAGGCGTGGAAGTTTGCCACTGAGAACATGGGTTCGAGTCCGCAGGGCAACGGGGATTTATTTTCTATCCCTGTGCAAAAAGTCTCGGCCCACTGCGTACTTGCCACCGAGCTACCATGATTTACCTCCCTCGTGATGACCCTGAGCAGGGTGCGGCGGAGGCCCTGAGGGCGAGGGTTTCGCCTTTTTGCCATTGGTGGCGCCGGGAAGACAAACGTGACGGCTACGGAATGACTACCAAGAATATTAGATGCCGTCTGCCATCTGCCTAATTAAATTAAACGTGTCGATAAATATTTATTTAGGGTTTCGTCAGTATATCAACGATGGGTCCCGTTTCCTTGCCACTAATAACAAGGTAATGTCTTGCGGGTAGAATTTCAGGGTGCGCATACGACTTCAGGTACACTCTTCGCCACTAATAAAATACAGTTGAAATCTTCGTGACAAAACAAAACAGGAACAAAAAAAAAAAACTAAATTTCCATGTTTTTTTAATAATTTAATTAATCTGAACTTCCAATTTTAATAGACCAATGCACATACCTTTAATTTTATAGCAGAGTCAATATATTATTTATTTAGCACATTATATGATATTTCTACAAATTTTAAAATACACTACATAACTTTTATCAATATTTTTTTAAAAAAAATATGTAATATATTAATTTAATGAAATGCTATATTTACAATAAAATTCAATATGTATATATATGTAAATTTATTAAAATTGAAAATTTGAATAGATTTATAATTATTCAATCGTCCTTTTATTCTATATGCGTGTACTTTACCTCAATTTATAATAAACTCTCAATATACAGACTGGAATTTAAAATTCATATATAAAAAATAGCGAATTCAATTCTAATAAACATAAGACTTAATTAAACATTATATATCTAAATTTATAAAAACAGATTCAAGTGTTTGTATAAAAGAATGCTTTTTTTTTATAAGAAACAGAGTTATTTTAAATTATTTGCATCGATTTTTTTTAAGTAATTAGAACGGAGAAAATATATATATTTGATCGCTGGGGTAAAATGTAAAAAATGAAAAGCAGAGGGCGCTATCTTAACTTTTGCAATAATTTAATTAGCAGGACTCTATGGTACGATTGAAGTGTTCAGGGTCCCCCACAAAAAAGGTTCAACAGTGACATGACAGCTGGATTGATTGGTAAAGCGTAAAAAAATGGCAGCATGACAACGTGCACGGCTCAGGCTAAAGATTTTTGGGCCCCACAATAAGATCCACCAATAACATGAATCACATGACTGCTTGATCGATCTCGGAGAAGAAATAAAAAACGTCGACAGCAGGGTTCGAACCTGCGCGGGCAAAGCCCAACAGATTTCAAGTCTGTCTCCTTAACCACTCGGACATATCGACGCTTGACGAAACGATACTAATAAATAATATATCTGTGTTTAGTTAACATGTCAAAAATTTAAAAATGATATGTTACAAATTTTAATAATGCTTATATATACATTTTATTTTATTAGAGTATCTATATTCAAAAATCTTCATCAGGTAACCCCTAGATTAATTGAAAATTGAATAACGCCATCTAAGTCTTCATCGTGTAAAGAATGACTTTCTCTAATCTATTTTCTTTAATTCCTTTCTTTTCTATTAACAGGCCTTGAGATTATGATGTTATAATAAAACATCTAAATTATCATCTAAATATTCACAATTCAATTCTTAATTATAATGTATTTATAATTTTTTTCCAAATAGCACAAGTAATCAAAAAATATTGATTCTGAACTGATCGTTATATTTACGTTTCGATTTACTCTACTAGCCGATGTAAAATTTTAATAAGGACCAAATCAATTGCCTAAAAATAATGACTGATTCTAACTGAATTTATGATTTTATCTTTTTTCCATCAACAAAGATACACAGTGCCTTATTATAATTTTATATTTATTATTATTAGATAATATGCCATTAATGAAGATGTATTTTTTTTAATCGATTTTGATAAGAGGCGTCTGGAAATTTTTTTTTTCAATTTTAAATATATTTGTACCAATGTTTTTCTAAGTCAATTAAACCAACTCCGTAAACAAAAAAAAACATTTAAAATGATCGTAATTACTCGTTTTTTAACCATTATTAATTTTTTCTACAATTGTTAACTTTCTTTTTAATAAAATCAAAAGTATATATATATATATATATATATAAAATAGCATCCTAAACTCCCGTCACACACATTAAATCCTAAATTAATCAATTGTATTGTAATAATTAAGAAATTGTAATTGTTATAATATAAATGTTAGATGAACAAATTAAATTTATATTGTAGTAGATAGAAAATTGTATTTACTATAATAATTATAATAATTATAATTTCATAATTGTTATAACATGAATGATAGATGAACATAATTAAATATGTATTATAGTTATTACAAAATCGAAATTATTAATTACAATGTGTCGATGTGAACAAGAGCGAAGGCATGTGTTAGTTTACCTTAGCTTTGGCCCAAGGTCCATTTTAGAATTTAGGGAAGAAATGCATATATTTAAGAATTTCTCCGTACGTTTAATCATTTTTACTCCTTATTCATCAATTTAAAATCCCCAAATTAAATTTTGTGATCAGTCTAAAGAACTTTTTATATATGTACTACAATTCCTATAATCAACTGATTAACTTATGTAGATTACAATTCCCAGCATCATCATTGAACATAATTTTTTTGAATAGATTAAGTATGCGTTATAGCAACTATAAAATTTTAGTTGCTATAATATGTATAGTAATTACATTACGTCCGACTTATTCGAGATTTAATGGTGTGGTGGAAGATAATAATATGATCCTATCTGAAAGCTAGGAAGATGACTAGCTGGATACTCCATTTTGATGTTGACCAAATGAAGATCTCAAGTTATCCTGTGTGTCACAAAGAATGTTAGTTGTCGGGCCAGGGAAAGGATCATCGGCGTTGATCCTCCGACGCTCGAGTCAGTAATTAATTTTTATAGAGGAATAGTGAAAAACTTGTAGCAAATAGTGTGTCAAAAATATGTAGTATCGTGTACCAATGCCTATAGATAATGACCCCCTTTTATAGTATCATTGTTATGTATATGTATGAATTTCGAAACACTTTCAAGAAAGGATAGACCATAAATGTAATTGGACAGACTAGAAGTTTCGAAAGTATGATTTACCTGCAAAATATTCTCAGTCGTTTATGGCATAAACTGTCAAAAAGGCATATTAATTCACTGGGTTGTGGGCGCTCCACAGGCTACTTTAACCAACCAATCACATCACTGATATAGTCCGACTGACCCTTCTTCCCAAATAATTCCCAACCAATATTTATGAATGTAATGGACGATTTAGCTTCATTGTTTGACTTGTAAATAATCAATCAATTAAACATTTGTCGTCTGTGACACAAACGGTCAAAAAGGCGTATTAATTCATTAGGCTATAAGTCCACCACATGCTATTTTAACCAACTAATCACATTATTGATATAGTTTGACTGACCCTTCTTCCCAAATAATTTCCAACCAATATTTATAAATGTAGTGGGTGATTCAATTTCCTTGTTTGACCTGTAAATAATCAAGCAACTAAACGTCTAGTGTGTCTGATCCGACCATATATCCAATCAGTTAAAACACTAAGTTAAGATAATTGATACTCAGCTTCACGTTTGTATTATTTAAAAAGTCTGTCTTCGAGCCCTGATTAATCGAAGGATCTGATTGGACGAGCCCCTGACTTAACCTTTCACCCGTGCACAAGGCTGGAAACCCGGCCTGATCGCATCATAGATCCGATCAATCCGATTGACCATTCTATCGTTTTGAATAATGTGAACTACTCTTTCACTTTGACTCTCATGTTAATAGATCTCCTGAACTTTGACGTGTCCAGAGAGGCCCTCTTATAGTTAAGTAATTTTACATCGACTACATGAGGGTGTGGTACTTTTTTTTATTAAAAATTAAAAAGGAGCTTTCCATGAAGATTCAAAACAATCACCCTTCGTATATTTGCCCAACTTTTTTCGCATTTAAGTTCCAACTTTTATAAATTACACCCTTTCCCTTATATTTGACTAACATAAACATACCATTTGATCCACAGGGTAAAAATATACGAGGAGAAAGCGTCATTCCTTGCATGCTCTCAACGAGTGTAATTTATTAAAATCCGAGGGTGAGAAAAAACAATTAGCAAATCCTGGAGGAAGTTTCCAGTAGTCAAGGCAAATACATGTACTACTCGTCGAAGTTTGCAGAAGTTAGCTTGCCGTCTTCCTCGGCCCATCCGCCGGCATTAGGTTATTAGCTTTGTCCCTTTACCTTTTCGCTCTATCGATCTCCCTGGACATGGAGGCCTCTGGTGTTCCGGTGCTTGGAGTCGGACAAATCCCGATTGATTATATTCTCCACAAGTCTCTCATCGGCCACGGCCTCACGGTCCACGACGCGCAGGGTAACGTCGTCTTTCGGATCGGCCCTTCGTCCTCGTCGGCTCGCCGCACCAAGATCCTCTTTGATTCAGTCGGAAATCCCTTGGTCACCGTCTTATATCTCAACGTTAGTTCTTCTTCCATCTTCCCTTTTTACTAAAAATTGAAATTTTTTTTATCACCAAATAGACCGTTATGATCTACTAGTGGATTAGGTTTTCTAAGTTTAGTTTGATCGGCTTTAAAATCAAAAGAATGAATTGGTCAATACATTGTCTAGGTTATCCGTAGTCGAGTAGACGTGTTGGTAAATAGAAGTTAAACCTGCAAATTGCGATCTGAACTAACAGTTTCATGCTTTACTGGGAAAGTTATTTTGATGTGGTTGGTGCTGATGTGGTGGTAAACTATAGCTTTGGTAATTGTGAATTGGAGATGCCTATGGTTCTTTGTTGCAAGTCTTTACTGTATTTTGAAGATTCACACTTTTCCTTATTAACATCTTGTAGGATGAGTGGAGATGTTTCAGAGGGAACAGCCAGGAACTCGAGGACTTGATCTTCACAGTCCACAAGATTTTGTACTCTCCATCTAACACCGAGCTAGATGTTCTCTTATCAAGTGCAAATTCTTTGGACCAAAAAACAGGCTTTAGGCTGAAGGGCAATCCTTTTAGAAGAGCATGCACCATCATACAGGGGGACTCAATTGTGGCTCAGGTAATCCTTTGTTTTTCCTCCCCTCCTCTTCTCTTGGATTTTGAGTGCTTCTGGAATATCATAACAGTTTTCCAGTTGGCTATACGTTTTTTTTTAAAAAAAAAAAAATGGAGTATAGGGTTAGGCTGTAATATTCACTGGATTATTACAAACATCAAAGTTCCATGAATGACTATAAGTTCAACTGTGGTCTAAAATTTAGCTTGATTATGAGCAAGAACACTGCCCAACCTTCTTAGATGAATCAAGTTCTAATCTGCTTGACAACATTAACAAGAAACCGAGGAACTTTAGTTCCCTTTAATAGGTTAAAAAATTGTTGGCTCCCATCAACCACACCAAGGATCCCTTTTTTTGATGCGATGTAATATTACATTTTCTGTGTTTAGGCATTGTAGGAGACATGTATGGGCATCAAAATGTTGGTTTTGAAGATTTATTGAACTTGTTTCCTGTTGTTGAGTTGAAGACTTCCTTTGTTGTGACTATGGTCTTCGGGTAGGAGTATATTCCATTATCTTTTGACATTATTCATAAAACAACATGACAAATTCATAATATTCACAATGGTACTTACTTGATGCAAAAGTGTGTTCTTGCATCATGCTTTTCTACAGAAAAGATGTGGTCATTGATGCAAACATACGCGCATTAATACTTGATGCTAAGCTAAATCATATAATACAAAAATCAATTATTAGAATCCTTCATATTTCTTTTGTCATCCTTCATATTTCATTGATGAATTTGTTGATTGTGTACTGCTCAAAGACTGGCTCAATAGCAACATCAGAGAAATTAGATAAATTTGAGGCATTAATATATAGGTTCTGTAATCAATCGAATTTGACTGACATTGTAATAATGTTTGTTTGTTACTGCTGACATTTACTGAAATGAAATGTTTTCTATCATAGTTAAATTCCTACATGAATGTTTAGTTGACGTAAGAATCAAGGATTATGTGAAAAGGAGATTTTGGTTCTAGCATACTTGGCTGTTGTTAGATGTTTTTCCTATGCAAATATATGAATTGGGAAATGAATCAAAATCAGATAATCATGGGTAATTGAAATTTTATCACTCGTGTCGTGTTGCTGTTGCAATTGCATCACGTTTAGTATGCTACATGCTGATGGGCAACTTAGCTCTTTTTGCTTTTCAATTCAGAGGGCTTTGCCTTGTTGTTGGTACTAAAAGAAGGAAATCCTATCGAGAAAGGAAAGTCCAGGGCAACGATTTATGTGTCTTGCATTCCATGACTTAGTTGATCTCTAATGAACCATAGTGAATTTGTTTCTGTTAGGAAAAATGTTGATACAGTGTCCTTATTTGGAAAATGTAAGACAATGTTGTTTCACAAAACTGCTTTCTCATCACTGATGCTAGTTTGCCTTGATTTGCTCCTTTGCAAAACTACAGTGGGAAGTAGATATCTATAATTTGAAGCAAAAGATTAAATTTCTTGTTTCTTGATTACTTCTTCGTGATGAATATTAATTAAGTGAAAGATATATGAATGGTATTAATAAGAAATTAGATTGATATATGGCTAATCAAACTACAAATAACAATATCAAATTTTCAATTACCGTTATAATTAGACTAAAATCCTACTTCAAGTAATTTCATATAGGCTAATTTGGAATAAGTGTCTATTGTATATCTAATTATTCAACAATAACATTGTAAATCTTTGCTAAGTATTATGTTTGATCTCCCTCTATCATTTGCATTATTAATCCTAATCTATTCAGCTTGTCTAAATTCACTAGGGTTCCTATCCGACATAAACTTCTTGTGGGGTTACTTGGCTATTCTGGCTTCCACGAGTATTAAAAAATTGTATTTGTATTGTCTTCCATATTCTTCCCCAATCAAATTATCAGGGTTAGCTTTAGCAATCAAGTTCTTAATTCCCAACAAGGTGACTTCAGATTCGTCAGGGCGTTTCCTCAAAATATTCCCCAAATGATGGTACTGTACTAGATTTCACTCGGCTGGTTTCTTTGAATTCTTTTTTCAGGTCTTTGCTATGTATATACTTAGTTCCTGATTGGGATGGATAAATTACGACTTATAAGCTGGTTGAGTAATTGAAACGCTTACTCTGGAAACTAACTGTAGAATTATATTTTCTTTTGTGATGCAGACAAGTCTCTTGTACAAACTCAGCAAGATAATTTACTCAAGGAATAAATTTCGACTTACTGTTTATCCGGGAAATGATTGTGTTCTAGCCATTTCTATGCTTATGGCATTTTTTTGGCGTTGACGAGCAAACAGTGAAGTAAAAATCAACTCATATACAGATTGACATCCTTATTGTTCCAACCAAGAACTTAAAATCTTCATAGAGGGCATTCTTTTTACATTACTCTAGAGCAGCTTGCCTTCCCATTTGTCGTGAAGCGCATGGATCAGAAGCTCAAGGATAACTTTTGTAAGAAATTGAGCAGTAAGAATGACAAGTCTATTGAGACTCCTCTGTGAAGATCTCTATAAGGATGGTTATGTATTATAGCTTTCTCTTCCTTTTCGACATATAAAATTTGTATATCATATATTCCTCTTCTTTATATCATATGTCATGTATTACATATTGAATCAATGTTTGTGGTGAATTCAATTTGAAGGCAGCCTCGCATGAACTGCAAGACCAACCAAATATCTGACTTATCGTGCGCCACTCCCAGCGGATAAATACAAACCTTGCCCAGATCCACTCCTTCCAAAGGTTCAAAAGGAACTTTGCCATGTTGGAATTCTACCTTATGACAATTGGGAGTTGGACAGAGATACCTCTGTTTACGCTTTTAAGTTTGAAAAAATTAAAACAGTATGATTACTTACCTGACTGATACTATTGAATTCGGCTGATCAAACATACAAGTGCTTACCATGGTCAAGACTGAAACAGGTAAATTTGATCAAATCAGTGGTTAGTGATATCGTTTTAAATCGACTCAATTAGTATACAATAATTTCGTACGCATCCATGACAAATTTACATTTAAAGTTTGGACTAAATACATTATTACTTTATGCACGATAATGTAGTCATTTTTTGTTTGGGTGATAATTTGCAGCGAATTCCATCAGATTCTCTACTTTCTGAAGACAGTTTTATTCAGCGTTAATCAGATTTGCCCATTCATCAGACGTTGCATCGTATCGAGTAGTTGAATGGACAATGGAGGTACGGACAAATGGAAGCGATATGCAGAGACCACGCCATGCACGCAGTTGCGAGCACGAAGAACTCGATCAAATTTCATTTCAAACTCACCGCAATTCTCGCCCCTCCATCACTGCTCTCTGTCTGCCGTCTCTCTCTCTCTGTCAAACTGTCTCCCCCTCGATTAGGGGAATAAAGCACATACCATAAGTCTTTTATAAAAGCACACGCCACCCTCGCCCACCATGCCTCATCTTTCCTCTGCCACGCCCCCCGTGACGGCCACCTCCATTGACCGCCTCCAAATTCCTCATCATTCTTTAGCCGCTTAAAACGCCACTGATGATTAATTAAGTCTTGCATTGGTAAAGAACAGCCTTAATCGAATGCCGATCTTAAATTAAGAGTGATCATATGGATCCACTCCGCTTTTTCAAAGACGAAGATGAGAGAAAAAAGAGGTCTCGTTGTCTTATGACAAGTAAATTAATCATACAGGGAGTAGCTAGTGCAGTGGTAGTAGCAATCGGCGTAGGAAGAAGATTAGGAAAAGCTACTCATTTCCATGTCTAATACTAATAAAGAGCAGCATAGTGGCTACTTTAATTTAATTTGACTGTCTGCGGACGAAGTATCGATAGGCCGCCACCTTCCTTCGCCGGGAGCCGGTGTTGTCCAACGATAGCACCATCTTTCCGGCTTCCTTGGCGGTGAACACGTCGTGGATTGGCTCGTCCGCCGACGCCGGAATCCTCCTCGTTTTCTCCACGACGATCGTGTAGCTCCCGTGGTCGGTCGGCACGTACGCGGCGCCGTAGTCCAAGTCCCACCCGCCCACCGCAATGTCCCACGCTATGGTCGCTCCTCCCTTGTCAATTTTGAACGCGAGCTGTAATTTTTCTTAAGAAATTGTACCGATGAAGTATATTTGCGGAGTACCTACCTCAATGCCTTCGATTTCGAGGTCTACTTTTTCGCCGCCTTTGATGGCGAACTCCGTGGCCGGCTTGGGCGGATCGTTCTGGAGCTCACCTGGGCGGCTCAGCCCTCCGTACTGCACCGGCACGAACTCCGGACGGATGAACCTGCCCGCAAATTAAGAGGACATGCTTATTTGCGAAAAAAAAAATGACGAACAATTAATAAGGAAATGCAGAGGAGAAGAGAGAGGTTCGGAGTGGGTCACTTGTAGAGAGTCTCGGTCACGTTTCCTTCTCCGGCGATCACAAATTTGCTTTTGGTCCTATCAGTCAGGAGAGGGCTTATTACAGCGTAGAGCATGCTGAAGTACCATGGGACATTGACGAACACCTGCAAAGTTGAGGCATTTAATGAAGACAGAGATACGAGAGGGAGATGGAGGATTTGGGCCGTGAGAGGAAACGAAAAGGACCTTTCTTGAAACCATTTCGGGGTAGTTGTCCTGGAAGAGAGAGAGGATGTGCTTGGAGGCAGCGCGGAGCTCGCGCTTGGGCATGTCCCTGAGGTCAGTGACCTGGATGATGGCGTTTACACCGCCAGGGCGGAGCTGGAGCTGGCGGACGCCGCGTTCCATCACCTGGATCCGCCAACGGAGAAATCGCTGCAGCTTGCCGGCGTCGCCCAGCACGCGCTCGTACACGGCCTTGTCCTTGAAGACGCCGTAGGCATTGTAGCACACGGGGTGACCGCCCCGGTCCCAGCCGTGCATGTACGCCACCACGCCCTCCAGCTCCTTGAACCCCGCCAGCTCCTCCTCCGCCACGCCATCCGCGCCGAACTCCGACCGCCACTCCGCGCACCGCAGCAGCATCGCGTGCGCCTGCCCCGCGTCGAAGTCGCGCGCGCGAAGGAACTTGAGGAGCACTACGTCCGCGCGCCCAGAGGCCTCGTCGTCGGCGGCGGCGGAAGGAGGGGGCGGCGCGACCGGGACGCCCCAGATGGAGATGGGCTTGGCGGCGGAGGAGAGCAGCTGCTTGAGTTCATCCAGGGCCCTGAGCTCCGACGGCTTGAGGGCAGACAGAAAGTAAGAGTCCTCGTCGAAGGAGGAGTTCTGGAGGGTGGCGGCGGTGGTGGCGGCCTCCATGAGGGAACTCAAAAGGCTCCGTTTTGTGGCTGGCTTGGGCGAAGGAATGACATCGGGGGTAGCTTGAGCTGGCTCCATTGGACGCGCCTAGTACAGCAACCGAGTGGTTTGTCGTAATGGTGGTGGAGTGTGAGGGAAATGAGAAGTGACGGCGAAGAGAAGAAGAAGAAGAAGAGGTGGGAAGTTAAATTGAAATGAATTGAAGTGGGCGTGACATTATGATGGTGGCGTGAGGGAATTCTTTTTGCTTTGATTATTCGCGCTTTTGGTGCGACGGGGCAGGAGGCATCGATAGCCCGTGATTAAGTTTTACTACTTCAAATTAAATTCTTTTAATTTCTTCGAACTCACTTTTTTTTTTTTTTTGGTTTTGGTTTCCCCTGTCACTGACACTCTACAGCAGATTTCGAAATCCAACTGTTCGCAGTTTATCATTACTTTACTTTAAAAAAATATCGAGGCATCTAACTTTTATATTTACTTTTTTATTAAAATCACGAAGGGCATTTAATTTTCAAAAATAGCTTTTATTCAATATTATTATAACGACGATTATAATGCACATAATTTATTTTCATGATTAGTATTATACTCTAACACAACCTGTATGATTAATATTGAATTAATTATTGCATAATTAATTATGAAATTTAAGTAACTATTGCATAATTGTGAAATTGTGTTCTCCTGACCGTAAAATCATGGCCATCTGATTGCAAGTTTGTAGGGTTGCCTAGCCACAATTTCACAATCTATTGGTTGCGGCCTGAGAGGCATTTTACAATCACTCATGGTTTGGCCAACATTTTCAAGGTTAGTTGCAAATCGCCTAGATCAGGCCATGATTTTGCGACGGGGAACAGCTGCCTAACTTCCAGACGAAGGTAAAATTAAGATTGGATTGAATCATCCGCATCAGTCCGCAGGGGAAACATTAAGTTCCACTGTGGTATTACCCAAGTTTTTTTAAAGTTTTATGTTTTTTTTTATCAGGAAGGGAGAGAGCAGTTAAAAAAAATAAAGTACGTTTTTTTAATAAATATAACGGTTAGGTGTGTTTTTAAATGTTAGGTATTTATTAATTATTCATGGTCTACTTGGCAACAAAATTTTCTTTTAAAGACATGACCTTAACTGTAACTCCTAAATTCCTTTAAAAAATGGTCATAATAGATTTTGAACTCATTAATTAACCTCCCAGTGAAGAATGAAAATTTGCATATGGTTAAATAAACTACTTAACTTAACTAGCTAAAATACTGCTTTAGTATTTTTAAAAATTAAAATGACCGGTTCACATATTTAAAGTTTTGAAATATTCAAATCATATCCCTGGTTTTAAATTATCAAATTGCATATTCCATACTCATTTTATCCCGTTTTACTGTTCTGAATTGCAATATAACAATCAGTTATTTTTTTTAATGATCGATTCATATTAAAATAAATTATTTCTCACAATATATTTTGATCAAAATCAGTTGATAAATCCAAAGAGTTTGGAATGACATGAAACCAAATCATATATATTCGTTTAATTTTCTAAATTATATGCATGTCATCAAGTATCAATTTGACATACTATATTGAGAGCAATAATTTTTTTTTAACACTAATGTTTTTGAAAAATCTGATTCGTGCTAAAAAATCATTGCTCTTAATATATTATGTCAAATTGATATTTAAGAATATAAATATAAATAAGAAAACTAAACAAACATATAGAACATAGTTTCATATCATTCTGAATTCTCTAGGTTTATCGATCGATTTTGTCTGAAAATGGTTAAAATTGACTATTGACCTAGAGAACTCGGAATGACATGGAATAAGATCATATGTATTTGTCTAGTTATCCTAATTATATTTATACCCTTAAATATTTATTTGACTTAATATATTGATAACAGTGAATTTTTTAAACACGAATCAGATTTTCCTAACATATTCGTATTAAAAAAAATTTTGCTCTCAATATAACATGTTAAATTGATATGTGAGGGCATGAACATAATCAATAAAACTAGATAAATATATACTACTTGATTTCATGTCATTTTAAGCTCTCTAGGTCTATCAACTGATTTAGATCAAAGTCGGTTGATGGACCTACAGAACTTAGAATGACATGGAATTAGATTCTATATGTTCGTTTAGTTCTCCTAATTATATCTATGTCTAAATATCAATTTGACACACTATATTAAGAATAATGATTTTTTTTTTAAATATAAATCAAATTTCTGAACTGATTGTTATATTGTAGCAATCGATTAGTTGAAGTTCTATGATTATGAACATTAACTTTAATGGAATAATATATTGTAGTAATGATTTCTTTTAATATAATAGGTTAAATTAATATTTGAGAATATAGATATAATTAGGAAAATTAGATGAACATATAAGATTTGATTCTATATCATTCCGAGCTCTCTTGGTCCATCAATCAATTTTGATCGAAACTGAATGATGGATATAGAGAGTTTGGAATGACATGAAATTAAGTCACATGTGTTTATCTAATTCTCCTAATTATACTCATATCTTTAAATATCAATTTGAGTCAGTATATTTAGATCAATGATTTTTTAACATAAGTCAATTATTTGAAAAAAAAAAAAGAATTGCTACATTGTAGCAATTGATTCGAAATAAATTTAGTTGATGAATAGTGATACAGTGCATGATAGAGGGATCAGATAGCTGACGTGGTCGAAAGTCAAACTCATGTGACGGTCAAAAGTCAAGCCCACGGGGCAGTCAGAAGTCAAGCTCACATGACAATCAGAAGTCAAGCATACGTGGCGGTCAAAGGTCCAGCCTACGTGGTGGTCAAAAGTCCGGCCTACGTGGTGGTCAAAAGTCCAAATCAAAAGGCGGTCCAAATCGGGCATAAGCGACGTTCAGGGGTCAGGGCTACGTGGCAAGGATACACGAACCAAGGCGTATAGGTTGGGATATACGGACCAGGACGTACAGGTCGGGACATGCGATTCAGGACTTATAGGATAAGACTTGTAGAACAGGATACACGGACCACGGCGTACAGCTCGGGATATACGAACCAGGACGTACAGGTCGGGGCATACGATTCAGGACTTACGGGATAAGACTTGTAGAACAGGATACACGGACCAAGGCGTACAGGTCGGAATATACGGACCAAGATGTACAGGTCAGAACATATGATTCAGGACTTACGGGATAAGATATGTAGAATACGATGCACGGACCAAGGCGTACAGGTCGGGACATACGATTCATGACTTACGGGATAAGACTTGCAGTATATGATACACGGATCAAGGCGTACAGGTCAGGATATACGGACCAGGACGTACAGGTCGAGACATACGATTCAGGACTTACTGGATAAGACTTGCAGAACAGGATACATGGACCAAGGCAAACAGGTCGAGATATGCGGACTAAGGCTTATAGGTCAGGACTTATGGACATGCAGAACAGGATATACGAACCAGGACGTCCAGGTCGGGATATACGGACCAGGTCGTACAAGTTAGGATAGACGACCTAGGCTTACAGCTCCGGACTTACGAGATAAGACTTGCAGAACGGGATACGCAGACCAAGACGTACAGGTCAGGATTTACAGGATGAGACATGCAGAACAGGATATGTGTGCCAAGACGTACGATTCAGGATGTACAGGATAAAATACGAAGCAGGACTAGCATACGGGACAAGACTTAAGGAATGACAAACGAAAGCCTCGATTGGCAGGGCAGTAGGCGCAGGTCTGGATCTACCGAGATGGATCGAATGGCAAATACAGGGTTGAACGTACAGATCTGGATTTACGGGACAACAAACACAAGTCAGAGAATGCGCCAGGGAATGTAGGTCTTGTTGGAGCAATCTGGGTACCCTACGTTTTGATGTTTGGGCAAAGGTTTAAGTTAGGTTTATTGTTGTATTTGATATGCATTGTGAGTGTGCAGGATACAGGTACAACAAGGAAAGTCCCAGGGTGAGTCATGACAGTGTAAGTCCAAGCATGTAGTCTTGGCAACGTAAGTCCAAGTGTGATCTTGGCAAAGGAGGAAAGTCCAAGGATGAGTCTTGGCGGTGTAAGTCCAAGCATGTAGTCTTGGCAACGTAAGTGCAAGTGTAACTTGGCAATGGATGAAGTCCCGGAGGCGCGACCTCTTGGCAAAGGAAGACCCGACAACAATGACAAGGCCGATGGAAGCTCCAGAAGGTAAGACGTGAAGGATGGGGAGACATCCGAGCGACGTAAAGCTGATGGAGGAGGCTAGAAGGCTAGGTCTAGGTTGGTCGGGCGAGAACGAGTGTTGAGTGAATGCACTCGGGGCAAAATCCCAAAATTAGGGTTACTGTAGTAGTACTATAGCAGTCGACTGGTGTAGTCGACTGGTGCAGTCGACTGGTAGCGAATAAAGGGTTGGTATCGAGCCGTTAGGCTGCAACGGTCGAATTTCCACGAAGGGCAATCCACTGCATGTTTTGGCAGTCGACTGGTAGACGGGGTTTTCTAACCCGTGGCCTATATAACCAAGCATTGGAAGCTTGGTTGAAGTTGACGAAATTAGTGGTGGTTAACCCATATTAGAGTCTCCTAGTGCCCAAGTGATCTAGTGTGCTTGTACAAGGTTGTGGCGAGGTTTCTCCACCCACAAGGAGCTACACGAGCTAGCCGGAGGTTTTCCGGGGAGTCATCCACCGACGGATCGGGATCGTCCACCTTACGGACAGTCGTGGAGTAGGAGCTTCATCTTCGAACCACGTTAAACAACGTGTCATTGGGTTCGCTTCTTGTTTATTATTTTCTAGGGTTAACTTTGCTTTTGTTTGTTAGTATTTTTGTTTCCGCTGTGCACTAACAAGCGTAGGAAGTGACGATTTGGGTGAGACGCTATTCACCTCCCCTCTAGCGACGTCAAGGTCCCAACAAGTGGTATCAGAGCTAGGTGAGCTCTTGTTGGACTAATCGCCAAGAGAGCGGCTAGAGGAAGAAGATGGAGTCGGAGGGACCTCTCGGATGGGACATCAGAATCCCACCTCCATACGAGCGCGAGGACTTCGACTATTGGAGGAAGCGCATGGAGATGTGGTTCCAAATGAATTGGAACCAATGGATTGCGTTGAAGGAACCGTTTAAAGTTCCAACGGACAAGAAGGGAAAGCGTCTCCGACGTCGATATTGGACCGATGAGCAATGGGAGCAATCGGAGACGGACAAGGAGGTAACTAGAATTTTAATTAATTTATTACCTCTTAATGCGATATTGAATGTAGGTGACCTTTGGAAAAAGGTAATTGCGCTTCATGAGAGTCATACACAAATCCAAGAAGAGGAGGAGCCCAAGGAGAATGGCTCATTGGTCCAAGAGGAGAAGGACTAATCGAATGTTGACACGAGCTCAACATCCGAGGAGGAGAAGGAAGATGAGGAGGTATCATCCACATCTTCAAGTGAAGATGAAGAAGAGCAATCCAAGGATGAGGAGATCTTGGAAGCTCAAACCTCCACCTCAACTACCAAGAAGAGCACAAAGGACCATATCAAATGCTTTGAGTGTGGTAAGATGGGGCACTACAAGAGTAGGTGTCCTTCGCTCAAGAAGGTAAAGGAGGTAAACCCTAAACTCACTAAAGTTAATTTAGAAACTAATGTGAGTTGTAGGAAGAAGAAGGAGAAGAAGCACATTAGGTGCTTTACATATGGTGAGTGGGGTCACTACCACACAAAGTGCCCAAGGAGAGGAAAGCTCAAGAAATTGGCACACTTGAGAAAGTGGGAGAAGAAGAGAGCTTCAAGGGTAAGGGAGGTAAACCCTAACTTGGATTCAACTTCAAATTCAAATTCCTCCATGCATGTTAGAAATAATATGAATTATTTCCCCATGCATATTTATGGTTTTAGATATAATGATAGTAATAGGGTTAATGTAAGTGATAACCCTAGGAAATCATTTTCAAATGATAGACCTAAAAAGAAACAACCTATCTTTCCTAAGGAGAAGAAGGTGGTTGAAAACCTAAGCATTGATCCCAAGAAAGGGAGACATATGCCTAGGAAAGTGGGTAGGTCTAAGGATGTCCAAAGTGGACATGTTGACTCTAGGGTTAGAACCCTAGAATTAGAAAATCAAGCCTTGAAGGTAAGGCTTGAAGAAATGGAGAAAGTCCTAGAGAGGTTCATTATTGGACCTAAAGGACTTGACATGTATTTGAGTGGTCAAAGATCCAAAAATGTCAAATTAGGTCCCTCCAAGACCAAAAAGAGGTCAAGTGCTAAGGTAGCACATGACATTGGTAAGGGAGGTGTGACCAAGGATAAGGGAGAGTCATTCAAGGCCAATAAGAAGGAATATGCTAGGGTGGCATATAATTATGGCAAGGATGATGTGTCTAAGGTGAAGGGAAAGAAGAAACTAACCAAAGACAAGATGTCTAAGGTTAAGAAGGTGAGTTTTGTAGGTCAAGTGTCACCCGAGGTGCACCGAAGTGGCCTAGCCATAGTAGATGAGTCACCAAGGGAGGTGACTAAGGTTAAGAATCCTAAGGTTAGGAAGAGCCTTTGGGACCCATGGTAGATGGGTTATCAAATGTGCCAAGTGGTTTGGAGACGGACTTGAGTCTCAAACCTAGGGAATTGGCACACATGGGTTGTGTTTCATGCTTGAAAATATGACATTGGGGTCATATAGCATGATAATTGATTTTGGATGTATAAATGTCATATAAACCAATGCTAGGGATGCATTGTGGGTTAGTATGAGCAAATACATCAAGAGGAAGTCAAAACTAGGACTTTAGGTCAAGGTTCAATTGAACTTTTTAGCTAGTTTTGTGTTTTGTGTCAATCTTAGGATTGGTGATAGATATATTTTTATATATTTTTTTTCCAAGTAGATATTGATATAATAAACCTCTCCACAAAATTTGGGAATTTTTGGAGATCTGTGGAATTTCTGGCGCATTTCTGAATTTTGAAAAGTCCAGTCGACTGATGGTTTTACCAGTCGACTGGTAACACTGTTCACCAGCACAGAATGTCTCTGTAAGCTCGTTTTCATGGGGGCAGTCGACTGGTACTTCTTGCAGTCGACTGATACGGTCTGAAAATGTTTTTCAAACATTAGAAAATGACCAAAAGAGTGGTGAACATGTATGTAATCTTATGGGGGATTAATACATGATGTTTATGATCAATAGAGGTCAAAGAGTCCAATAATTGGGATATTGTTGGAGCTCTTTTTGATGTATGGCAAAAGGGGAGAAGTTTAGGTTTAAGTGGGAAACTTACATACCTTTGCAAGAAATCCTAGCTCAAGGGGGAGCTTAGGTGAAGGGGGAGCGATTGCTCATTTATTAGCAAAAGGGGAGAAGTTTACCTTTGTAAGAAATCCTAGCTCAAGGGGGAGCTTAGGTGAAGGGGGAGACTAGGATTAAGTTCCATGATTTATGCATGTGTATATTACATATATTTATTTGCATATATATTGCTATATTGTTTCCCTAACTTAAACGGGTTGTCAAACATCAAAAAGGGGGAGATTGTTGGAGCAATTTGGGTACCCTAGGTTTTGATGTTTGGGCAAAGGTTTAAGTTAGATTTATTGTTGTATTTGATATGCATTGTGAGTGTGCAAGATACAGGTACAACACGGGAAGTCTAAGGGTGAGTCTTGGCAGTGTAAGTCCAAGCATGTAGTCTTGGCAATGTAAGTCCAAGTGTGATCTTGGCAAAGGAGGAAAGTCCAAGGATGAGTCTTGGCGGTGTAAGTCCAAGCATGTAGTATTGGCAACGTAAGTGCAAGTGTGACTTGGCAATGGATGAAGTCCCGGAGGTGTGACCTCTTGGCAAAGGAAGACCCGACAACAATGACAAGGCCGATGGAAGCTCCAGAAGGTAAGACGTGAAGGATGGGGAGGCATCCGAGGGACGCAAGACTGATGGAGGAGGCTAGAAGGCTAGGTCTAGGTTGGTCGGGCGAGAACGAGTGCTGAGTGAATGTACTCGGGGTAAAATCCCAAAATAAGGGTTTACTGTAGCAGTTCTGTAGCGTTACTGTAGTAGTACTGTAGCAGTCGACTGGTGGTTTCATCAGTCGACTGGTGTAGTCGACTGGTGCAGTCGACTGGTAGCGAACAGAGGGTTGGTATCGAGCCGTTGGGTTGCAACGGTTGAATTTCCACGAAGGGCAGTCGACTGCATGTTTTGGCAGTCGATTGGTAGGCGGGGTTTTCTAACCCGTGGCCTATATAACCAAGCATTGGAAGCTTGGTTGAAGTTGACGAAATTAGTGGTGGTTAACCCTAATTAGAGTCTCCTAGTGCCCAAGTGATCTAGCGTGCTTGTACAAGGTTGTGGCGAGGTTTCTCCACCCACAAGGAGCTACACGAGCTAGCCGGAGGTTTTCCGGGGAGTCATCCACTGACGGATCGGGATCGTCCACCTTACGGACAGCCGTGGAGTAGGAGCTTCATCATCGAACCACGTTAAACAACGTGTCATTGGGTTTGCTTCTTGTTTATTGTTTTCTAGGGTTAGCTTTGCTTTTGTTTGTTAGTATTTTTGTTTCCGTTGTGCACTAACAAGCGTAGGAAGCGACGATTTGGGTGAGACGCTATTCACCCCCCCTCTAGCGAACGTCAAGGTCCCAACAGGTCTATGCTTACAGGTCAAGATTTGCAGGTATGAAGACCCAGTCTAAGGTTAACAGGGCGGGGCGAGCATACACTATACGACAATCAATCCAAGGAATCATAACAACTCATCAGAGAATAATCACCGCATGTCAGAGAATATGCTAGCGGTCTAGGACTCATTGCCCACTGATCCCTCCTTAGAACTATAGGAAGATGCCATGTGTTATTCACCGCTAGACAAATCCTGACACTCTTTAGACTCCAGAAGTACCCACTGCCATTTAAAAAGGGAGGCTTATCTCTACGCAGGTACGCTCACTTGTCTTTTCACATTCGTACTTTACTTTTCGTCCTTTTACTGTGCTTCTGAGAAAAAATATCTGACTTGAGCGTCGGAGGGTCTGACCCGGAGACTTTTTCCCTGGTTCTTGGTCTCTAACGTGAGGGGGGCTTGTCTGAGTGTGTGCAGGAGACCCTCGCCTCATCGTCTTCGTCATCACCTCTCGTCACTCACCCGTGGGAACCTTTCCGATAGGTACCAGGTCAACAAAGCGTCTCCGCGACTTTCCGTCAACAGCGAGGACAACGCGACCAACCTCTGTCCGACTCAACTTCCGGACGAGATCAAATAGTATTATGAATCGATTACTATATTATAACAATCGATTCGAAACAGTAAAAAGGGTAAAATGGATATGAGGTAGGTGATTCGATTATTTTAAAACTTTATACTTTATGTATTTCAAAACTTTAAATAAGTGGTTCAATAATTTATAGTATAATTATAAAATAAAAGAATGCCCTTCTAATATTTCGAATTGAATATTATTAGTATAAAAATGATATCACTGGCTCCAAACACCTGAATATCGTCAGCTTCACACGAAAATATACGACGATGTTTTATTGTAATATAGCGATCGTTCATACGAAACAGATCAGACATAGATATTATTGATCGGGTAAGGCTAGGCAGGAGCAGGTGCTGAATCGGACTGAGTTAGGTCATGACAGGACGAGAAGCTGTTGACCGCCAGACAAGCTGTGCAGTTAAATTGAATTATGGAGCGAATCGAGAAGAAAAAAGTTATGAGATGTCAGGCGAAGTCTCTTTTGTGGCTTTTGTGGATGGGACAGGCTACGCAAAGAGGACAAAGTTTAGTGCAGGGCAGGCAAAGTAAGACGCATATCAAACCTTGTACTGATCCAACCAAACCTTCTGTAATTCTGCCATAGAACACGAGAGAGAAATAAAATTATAAATAAATGTATTATATATTTTATATAAAGATCTCTTCGACTCTTGCACATATTTATTAATTATTATTAAATTTATTGATATTCAATGGTTAAAAAACTAAAAAGGACATTTGATTATTTTACATAAAAATGTGGTAGTCCTTGCTGCAACTGTACGTAAGAGAGCGACTTCGCGAGAGAGAGCGAGAGAGGAGAGGAAGAAAGACCGCTGCAGCATGTGGAGATGGGCCCCTGTCGCGCAGCGACGACGCAGCAGCAGAATCTGCCTCGACCCACCGCTCTCTTGAAAAGACGTCGGACGGTGGGACGCACCCGCCATGCGCGCGTTGTTCGCGCGACACCGTCCTGACATGCATTTTTCTCCGTGCTTTTCTATCCCCGCCCACACCGGCAAGCAATGAAAATCTTTTCATAGTTTTATATAAAATACCCCCCGTTATACTATGCAGGTAACCACGAATATGTGCAAATTCAAATACGTTACTTTTGCAATAAAATTAATTGGATTATTAGATACTCAGATTTGGAATGTAGGTGAGGAAGGTGCATTTGCCCATCTCCTATCTCTAGTTTGCACGCCCGACACTCATCAGTAAGGAACTCTAGCCGACAAACTGCTCTAGCTCCGTAAGAGCAACAGCCTCGGCCAAACTGCTCAACTCAAAACGTCGACCAGAGCAGTAAGCAATCGGAGAAACCCACAAGGCAACGAGATCACTTTGATGGTGGGAAAAAGGTCCAAAAAAAAATATATGAAAAGATAATTCAATTAATGCAATTTATTATCTCTCGCATTTAAATTCCATGCTTTCCACATGTATTCCGTTTGAAGTTTTATCTAAAAACTAAAAAAATAATATATATATATATATATATATATATATATATATATATATATATATATATATATATAGAAGGGAAAGTGTTAATCAGTTAGAATCTGATCAATCAGAATGAAATCCATTATATTTATTTTTTTAATTGACATATATTAATTAAGATTACATATAATAATAAAACTAACGGGTCAGATTTTGACCATTAATATATATATATATATATATATATATATATATATATATATATATATATATATATATATATTTTGTTACAGTCTTAGTTTGCTGTTTAGTTATTGTGGAGCTTAATTGTAACCGTATAGGAACAACTTGCATCATAACAAAATTTGCATCACGATATGAAACTTGAAGTGTTGGGGGAAAACCAATAAGATATCCAATTTATTTATATCATGTAGCATGAAAATTACGACATTATCAACTTCCAACATTAAAAGCATCACCTTCTTCCTATCAACAGCTGCTAGTATGCAAATAACCATTTAATAGATTCTGATCCACACTAATTATCTTTGTATGTATCGTCACCAAATAACACTACATAGACGTTGTATAATAATTATGAGGATTGAAATGACACGAAGAACATGCTAAAAGGTTATATAATATGTTTTCTACCACACATGGTATAATAAATACTTGTACAGACAGTGGATCCAAAGTTTTAATTCAGAATAAATGATATATGTACTTAGGCATATCGTCTAACGACAAACATAACACAGAGATGGTCATCTGCCTTAGAATTGATCAGAAGCAGAATAACAATTACAAAATCAGAGAGAACATTAACTGAGACATGAATGAAGAAACCAGAGAAAACACTGCATGAATAACTAAAAGTCAAACAATAACATTCAACCAGAAAACAGATGATCAGATACGGGCATTTGAAAATATAACTATATTAGACTGGTCAACTACAAGTTGTGACCATAGCATGAATCACTGCCATGCTTATAAAGTCTGGAGAATCATCAAAAATAGCACACTCAAAAACCTAACTTGGTACATATATTATACTTTTCCCCAAAGAACAAACCGAGACCAAAGGCAAAAGTCATTATTCTAATCAAACGACGCAATAATAAAACTAGGAAAGAATGCAAAGAACAAGTCGGACAGCATCAGAAATGCAAACAAAAACTTTAAAAACAATGTCCAACCCAACAAGCCGCTCAGTCAACATGTGCTGCAGGAGCTTGGGACAGTTACTTTGAAACAACACAAGTCTACTACAAATGAATTTGTAATTTTGCGAAAATAAGTTAAGTGATTAATTCCTACTGGGTTTGCTTCTTGACTAAGTTTATTATGATATTTTTTTAGCAGTAAAAGGAAGTGGCTTGTCACAAAAAGGAAATGAGGGGAGAGAAATTTTTTCCTAATTGGAATGGTATTAGATCTGGCTAATTTAGCATGGCAGTCATAATCGAACCATGTTTATCCAAAAGTTAACATCAACTACCAAATTCTTGCATTGAACTTTATATAAAATTATCACTAGTAATATTCAAATCATGATAATAGAAAGGATATAGGATGGATAAATGTAAAAAGAATGAAAGGTACTGTGAATGAGGTTTAAGTTTCTGTTGTGTTGTTTACTTGAAGGGATGAAAAATCATTTAAGTGCTACTTTGTTAACTTGGAAGACTAAAAGGATAGAAAATATACTAAGCTATAATAAAATCAATGCCCATAGGATGATGTAATCAAATGTACAATAAAGGGTGGGAGTGATGTCATCAGAGAGGATGAAAAATATATAGTAGGTGTTTGCGATGACTAAGATTAGAAAAGGATTTCTGTACACAATCTATATTTTTCAGAAGAGAATGACAATTAAATCATTGAACACCTTCAGAACATTCCCTACTATTGATACTCAATTTGAGTGAAAACAAAAACTAGTTAAAATTTGGGTTATTTCCCATCTTACTTTTCCATCCTTAGGGCTTGTTACATCAGTATCAAATAAGACGGATGGAAAAGAGAACCTAGAAAATAATAAATGATTTTCCTTTTCTGTTGTTTACCTAGAAGGAAAGACTTTAAAAGACTAGGAAATGAAATCAAATACTCTTATTTAAATATAAAATTATTAAAATAATTAATAAAATAGATATTCCTTTACAAGTAATTTCCCTACTGATTAGTGAAATTCCAGTTTGAAGAAAGGAAACATAAGAGCATCACTAAAGGTGGGAGCTCTCCAAGAGCTTCCGCATCAACACAACAAAAGTCAAAACTCTCATTCAGCTCTCCACTATCAAAAAAAAACAAAAAAAAACAGAAGAAAAACCTCAAAACAACTCCTTATGGTCTCATTCTTTTCCAAAAAACCTCACTCTTTTAATGATTTTATTTATTTTTAAACAAACTTAAAATAAAAAAATCATTTTAATTAAAATAAAATTAAAAAAATCAGGGAGTCACTCCTTGCCGAAAAACAAGGAGCTCCTTCCCACTATGGGAAGAAGCTCCCTCACCCAATCCACGTCTGCAATGGGAGCTCTGTGGATGCTCTAAACTTGGGAAACATATAAGAAAATGGAAAGAAGGGAAAGAGAAGAAAAAAGGGGAGAAATGAAAGGTGGTTCCAATATATTTTTAGAAGATAACATTAGAAGATAAGTGGAGCAGATAAACAATTCATGGAAGATCTGCAATTTTATCCTCGCATCGTTTCTTCTCGCTTGCCCATTTTGGGCAGATCGATTTTGGCGGGAAGCCTGAGATCCTTCTTCTATTATTATTATTATTATTTTTGCTTGGCATATCCTCCCAAGTAAAGTAAATGTCATGATACAAGCTCTAAAGAAAATTGCAATCCAAACAAAGTGTCTTAAATGTTATGATATAGTACACTCCTAACTTATCTACCAAATTGAAAAGTTCAAAGAATCTAAGTATCACCAACTTCCATTTGCATATTTTTTGGACGTGCTTCAACAAAAAAAAAAGGCTTATTTCTTAATTTTGATTTGCAAAGCAATCTATGCTTGCAAGTTTACATTTCATCAGTTAACCAACAAGGAAACTAGTTATACTCGTGTAATTGCAATAGATTCAGCATAAAGCAAAACGATAAAATAAAATAAGAGCTATTTAGAAAACATTAAGGGCATATCCATCGATTACCATAATGCAAAACAGTAAACAGAGTGTAGATCTCTTGAGATGATGGAAAACCATAGACAAAAGTCTCAGAAACAGATCAAATTATCATGTTCAGTAGACACTAGCATTTTATACCACCCAACTTTGACGATCTAAGGAATCAAGCCACCCAAACCCTAGAAAGTGGATCCATTCCACCCGAAGTTCGAACCCTGCAACATATAACGGGAAAAACCATCAATATCATCCAGTAAAGTAATAAGGTGATATGTACATCAATCAAGAAAGCCCCTAATCTGGCTAGCGATGGGAAGGAAGAAATCATCCACCTTGGTGTCATAAAACTTGAGGAAGAAGCGGGATTTGGGGACGGACAGCTTGGTCTCGAGGATTTCCGCGATGGCAGCGCTCAGTTTCTTGTTGGTGTCGGGATTGAGGCCGCCGATGGAAACCAGCTCGCCGTACGCCGCAGGCTGCTCGTTGCCACCGAAGGAGATCGGCACCGACCCCTTAAGCACCACCATCACATACTGCCGATAGGAAAACAAGAAAAACCAATAAAACAAAAAAAAGTGAGCATTTCGTCCAAATCTCAGTAAAAAGATAATAGCGCGAAGTGATGAGGGGAAGAAGAGCGGACGGCTTCTGGCTTTCCGATGAGCCTGGCGACAGTCTTGGAGGCCACGGAGAGGATGGCCGAGGTGTCGACGCCGTCGAGGGAGGCGTTGGTAGAGAGATTGAGGCACGGCATTCTTCTCTTCCTCTGCGCTTCCAAGGGTCAACAGTAGCTCGAGGAGAGCAATCTCGGATCAAATCGGATGGTGGCTGAACGGATGAGGGCACGTGACTATAACAGCCGTGGATCCATAATGGGCTCGACCTGGCATGGTTTGCGGCCCAAATAGGTTACGGCTCATTGCTACCAAATTCTATGAGCTTAAACTAACAGACTTGAAGTTTTCAGTTTGAGTTGGGATAAAAATATTTGCAAGATATGTCCCCTTTCTTATTTATATTTGGAAATCCGAGGGGAGGAAAATAAAATAATTTCATGTAAATAATGGAACTTAAAAAAAGTGAATTATATCATATTATTTATTGTCCCTTTCATCTTATTTATCTGAATGCAATCGGCAAAGGATAAATAAAGCTATCTTTCTTAGGCAGATGGTAACCTTTCATTTCTTTTCAATTTGACTTAATTTATGACAAAAAATTGGCAATAACACAAGACAATGATTTACTTAATTTATGATGAAAATAACAAAAGGTGAAATCCATCATTCTAACAATCTCACACGGTCAACACCAATTGTGAGGAGATAAATCAAAAAATTATAATACAGAAGATTTTTTTTCTTAACTTTATTGAAATTCGAACTCTTGCCCGGATGAAAACACAACAGAAGAATTGAATGAAGTCAAATACCCATCATTGATCCACTGCTCCAAATTGAACTGAGCCAACGTGAACATACAAAAACGTCATGCATTTACGATATTATCGTATTATTAATGGAAACAAAGGAAATCTATCTGTGGATTTGATCATCGTCGGCACCCTCATCAAACACCCCTGAAGACCCCACGCGGAAATCGAGTTGTTTCTGATGCTTTGAACGCCGGCGTTCATCAAAATCTTTCCATCCTTCAACCTGGTGAATATTTGAGCTTCGACAAAAGTGACAAAAAGAGAACCATATAATTAATATCAAATTCAGTGAATCAGTAGTAGCGTTTTCATTGTTCAATACAATTAAAATCAAATTGATCTGAAATCTAGATATGGGAATGTCCATGAGAAAAGTTTAACAAAAGTAAAGATAATAATGAACCAGAAATGAACAAATAATCAGTTTACCCTTTTATTGTCCTCTACCTGAACACAAAATGAACACATAAGGAGAATGGTTTATACTTTGACAAAGACTGAATTGAAGGAAATAAAGGTTACAAGTACCTGGCGAAGAGAATCATTGGTAATTTGGGTGCCATGTAGGTCCAGCGTCGACAATTGAGTACACATTTTAAATAATGCTGAAGGGAGGGATTTAAGTCCGTTGTTTCTGAGAATCAGGACCTGCAACATGAGATGAGCATTTTCAGCATATTATATACACAACAGTTATCGTGATCTATGAGAACACAAGAGAAGAGTCTCCAAATGGAAGCTTCTACAACCTAAATCATTGAAAGCGTAATTCTACTTTTAGTTAGAGTCCAAAATCCAAAATCCAAAATCGAAGCAAGCACGGGAATCTGACTGCAAAGAGCTGTTACATATTTTGCATATGTTATGGAAGCTTAGTAATATTTGTTTAAGTACCTTTTATTTATCATGAATAGGATAAACACTAACTTGATCATGCACTAAATTTTATCCACTTACACAATGGACCCACTAAGTTATGCTACCTGAATAAGCTGAGCATTTGGCATATTTGTAAAAATTACACAATCGCTTAGCAGAAGTTTGAAGGATCCTGAGATTCCTTAGTGGGATAATCTCAGCAAATGCATAAGCTATGAAATGTTTTGTAGAATAAGTTAAAAACATACCAACAACACGAAACGAAATGCTACACACCTGTTGAATGACTCAAGGATAGGAGTTAAAGAATGGGCCATGGCAAGTGGCAACACTAATTATTACTAGGAGAGAGGAAACCAAGTGTAAATTTGACAGAATTTCTTCTTCTTATCTGTTTGTTTTCTGGGATATAACAAAGCAATAAATCTGTATTCCCTATTTTGCATAACCCTAATTTCATTCAGCCTTTGTCTCACTATTTTAATTTACACTTGACACTGACAATTTCACATATTTACAAGAAGTCTTACTGATGACAAAGGAGCAAGGTTGACTCTAAATCTTCTAGAAATATATTGACAGTTAATGTGTGTCAGTCAGGTCAGTATCACAACAGACAACGTAAGAGAGTGAGATTTCAAATCTTTAACAGCTTCAATCATAAGGTTAAAAGAGTTTTATATTATTTAAGTTAAAGGTGCCATAATTTCAACTTCCATTTATAGTGTACAGCAACTACAACCACAACCTAGTGGAGAATACTAGCTACAGCAATTCCTTTTCTACAAGAATATATATTAATAAAAAAGATATAGAAAGAAGTTATTAGAAGCACGTTACTTTAATAAGGTATTAAAACAACTAAGCTAAAAATAAAATGTTTTATGCAAAGAGGCTATAATCTTTCAATATATGAAGCCCTGGAATGAGACTAATATTCTTATGATCTTTCTCAGTAAAAAATCAAGATAATAACCTTTAAATCAAGCAAATTCCCAACAGTTTCTGGAAGATCAACTAGCAGATTACATGATAAATCGATCTGCATTAAAAATAAACAAATCAATCATGTAATACATGTTGAGCATGACCATAGTATGTGCTATCTTTGCTAACACAAACTGTCTCAAGTCCTAGATATTCAATTTAGTAACTGACAAGAGCACAATTACCTCAGCAAGAGATTTGCAATTTCCTATAATCGAAGGTATTGAACTCAACCTGCCATCATGCAATCAGATGATTAAAAAGTTCTGAGGTAATTCATCTTCCATTAGTAATATAATATAAAAAATTGTTTTTGACGACTACATATACGATAGACTTCCATGTAGCACATGCAATCAAACTCGAGTTTTCAATCACATAATACTCTAGGGAGAGTGCATAGTTTAGGTATCATGACATTCAAGATAGTATTCAAATCTGAAACATTTTAGCGGGCCATATACATGGTAAAAGACCAAGGGAGGTGCCAAGATGGAGATTTGACAACCAGTGGAAAGCCCTGATATGATGCATGGACACTTGGCAAGCAGTAATTGGCTCTTAAAGATCAACAAGAAAATCCTGAAATATGATGCATGAAGAGTCCATTTCATATTCTTGCATAGAAAAGGATGGGTCTAAGTTTCATCATGCAGAATCTAATAGCTTAACTGAACAAACATGGATTACAGCTAATGGACAAAAAAAACATTTACAAAAGCAACCAGTAACAAACAAACAATACATGCCAAAATATTGATTACGGCTATATGGTATCTCTTCCTATATGGATTTAGAAGTCAATGTTGCTGGTATCTCTTCCTATATGGATTTAGAAGTCAATGTTGCTGTACTAATATAGCTACCATTTCGAAATCATCACTTCAAAAAGAAAAAGATTTTGTATCCTATAACTCTCTAAAAGAGGAATAGCAAAGGATGTAACTGAAGAATCATATGCAGAAAAGTTTGTTTTAAGATCAGTTAATCTTCAAGGACTATTTTTTTTTTTATAATTAAAGCATTGACATAAATACACTTGACAGACAATACATATAATCTGCTCATCTTTTCAGTGTTTTGAAAAGGGCGAAGTCAGGAAAGATCATGTCTTACAAAGCAAGGAAGAGAATATGTACTTTTTCTAACTAAATAGCTTCACTCAATTCTGCATTTTTGCCAAATAATTCAATCATGAACTGCCTTTTGAGGTATGTGAATAATAGTATTCTCCAAAAGAAAATGTAAGTTTATTTAGATTAATACACAGAGATGGTGATGCAAATTCACCAAGTTGGTTGGACGATTGCTATAGTAATATCAATTACAACTTTTTAAGTAGGTGACATTTGCATCTATATCTGTGTTTTCAAGAAACATGTGATGGGAGTTGGTTATCAAGATATTCCATTCAATAGGTCAGTTAAGGATATATAGAACTTGAGATGCTCTTGAATTTCTTTAAAAATGCTCTTTGAATTTCTTTAAAAATGCTCTTTTCAGCATGACTGAGTGTTATTTTCACAAACTAATTGTCAACAGCAATTCCATCAGCTAATTAGTTTTTTGTTCAGCAAAAAAACTTAAATTTGAATTTGTTACAATGTGTACCGAAATTAGCTCTCTCATCAATATGCATAAGATTGTTTATTTTGAAAGTGGTGTCACCAATCGGTTAAAACTTGACAAGTAATAGTTAAATCATATGATGATTCATTAAGTTGAAATTTCATAGGTACGGTTAAAAAAATTAAGTTTAAAGAGTACCTATTATTGGCAACTTTCAGTATTTCAAGTTTATTCAATGATCCCAATTCATCTGGTAAGCTTGTGATCTTGTTGTTTGAAAGATGGAGTTGGCAAAGCGAAGTTAAGGTGCCCACCGTAGATGGCAACATAGTTAAACTGCCAAAATATTTAACAATAATATCAGTTGTGTTAATTAACAGAAAAGTAAGCCAACTAGGTTAGAATCATGAATCTTAAATGTTATGTACAGGACAACTTATTGTTGAAAATAACCTACAAATAAAATTGTTCGTAGTCAACACAGTATATATTATACATAGTGAAAATAAATAAAAGATCCATTCAAGATTGATTAAGCAAGTGAAAATGAAGCAACAATGACAAAGGAAAGAAACATCTGCAACCGCTCAGGAATTCATAAACCACATCATCATTGAGACAAAGCCAATCAAATTAGAAAAAAAAAAACATTACCCAAACATTTTATGCACTCCAAATGCCTATCAAGCATTCTAAAAACAGAATGATGTCAATAATTTGCCATAATAAATGGATGTACCACATGTGAGAATTTACCGTTGAACAGTTTAAACATGTCCGACCTAATCTTTTCACTGACTCAATTAGTCTTCAGGGGAAATGCGAGGAAACATAGGAGAAAATTAAAGACAATTCAGTTGTTGCTAATCCAACTGCTCAGCCAAGAACTCCAAGCAACATTTTGAAGGTTATACACTAGCTCATATAACTAAAAAGAATTTGAGATTTGGATATTACAAACGAGATATAACCTTGCATAGAAAGTTCAATGGAGGAATAAGATCCATGTACCAATCTCAAGTAGTTGAGAATAACAATGCTCTTATTGTTGTTGTTGTTGTCAAAAGATAGTGAACAGATATTTGCGCCAAGAATTTACTAAAAGCGAGTAAAGAAAAGGCCTGCAGTCAATTGTGATTTTCCTTTTAAGGCAGAGCACTTTCCAAAGAAAGTCAATGTAAAAGTGTCACCAGGAAGAGAGCTTATGCATATCTAAGTAACTGGTAGGACAAATAGTGTACAACCAAAATGTTACACACTTCCTGTCTGTAAACTGCAAATAAACTAAAATTGAAAGATATACATCAGAAAAAATATGCGTTGTACTTGTGTCTAATATCTCAGGCAATTTATCTAGTGCAAGACAAACTTATCTGAGAATCCAGTAACTTCATTTAATTTTCATAAATATTGTGGAGGCTTTCCCATCTGCTAATTTTATGCTTTAATTTTCAACGCACTTATTCCCCATTCAATAAAAGTATCATGAGGCCCTAATGCATAATTCTGAATGCTAATGATATCATTCATGTTCCAAAAGCATTTGCTTTAATTCATCCGATTTTTCTTAGGTCAGGTTCTCCAAAATAATAAGCTGCAACTCAGTGTTCGTCTTCCAAGAACTCAAAGAATAAGGATAGCATCTCACCACTCTCATTCACGGAAAGAAGCATGCAAAAGGCAAAGAAGACCCTTCACTTGTTCAGGGGACTTCCAAGTTGTAGCTTGCTTCACCATCATCTACAGGGTTAAACAAAATGTTAACATGGAAATGGAACTCCTAAATTTTAGGTTCATGTTGTCCACTTCACAACAGCAAATATTGCAGCAATTGGGTATTTCCATCCAAAATATTCCTTCAAGATTACCCACTCCGTAATTTGTTCCATACGAATTCAGCCTCAAATTGAAAACAGATGGTGCTAGCAAAGGTAACCCATCAAAATACTAAGTTACTAGCACTGAAACATAAGTTGGTTCACTAGTTTGATAACATGTACTATGTCTGATTATCAGATAGTGTCTCAATCTAATCATACATCGTATGAAATGAAGATATGATTGTCAACCTCTTTTTCTAGCTGTAACTATTTAAACTTTTAATATTGTTGCCTATTAAACTTAAGGGCGAAAGTTGAAAGAGCACCACTTTTTTATCGAATCGTCAAAGGAGCACTCCACTTTGATTTTTTATCAAAAGGGCAGCCCACCCCCTATAAAATGACACCAACACCCTTTGACACACTGCATGCTTCTAACACTCGCACTTCCTAGTCCTCTTAAATACCATTTTCCAGCTTTTATTTCACTGTCATTTTGCAACTACCTATGGGATGATGAACTCTAATTAGCTTGCTGATTCATTTGGATCAAAAGTTAGAATACTCATCAACTTAATGAGGACCCAAATTATATAATACCCTTTACTCTGGCTTCATTAGTAAAGGAACAAACTCCTTCGCAACAACTTCTTGTGGTGTGAATCTTGCAATAACCATGTCCAATGTTTCCTCATCTATGTTTCTACGGAGAATTTTGGTCTAGAAATGCTGAACACAAAAAATTGCAAAAGAAATAATCATTGTCAATAGAAAAATAGAGTAAAGAACCTAATAAACATTATCTCAGTACAAAGTATATTAATTAAATATTTATCCAAACTTCATTAATCTGGCAAGAGGACATATTAGATTCATATGAAAAAGCAACAGATTATTAAGCAGTCATCTAACAAAATGCTGCATAAATCCAATTACAACATTATCCTTAGAATAACAATGATACATCAAAGAATCCATCTGCTACATACCAGTTTTGGTTAATTGATAAAACAGTCAAAGACTTCAGGGATGATAGACCCTCCCAACTTATGCTGTCATCAGTTATATTATTTGCATTCAGCAACAACTTCTAAAGACATTGAAAAAAATTCCAAAATCAAAACTTGTTGTATCTGGAAGATACTATTTACTATTAGTGACCTTTGGAATTCTAAAACATGGTAGTACAGCTAGTGAGGATAAAATACTTCAATCAACAGCCAAAGAATTGGATAAAGAAGAATTACATTCAGTGACTGCAATAATCCAACTTTAGTTGGTACTTCACGAATAAGGTTGTTGCTGATGTCCAATACTCTTATAGAAGATTCACAAGACCATACTTCTTCAGGTACTGCCTATCAATACATAAGAATATCATTCACAAGTAGAAGGAAGAAAAGCAGGGTCTAAACTTCACAGTATATATGTTAATGAATTTCTCAAGTAGAATGTTCATTAACAATTGAATCCCATTAGACTAATTCAGATAAAATTTAATCAAAATAGTCAGGTCTTATTTTAATTTGAAGTAATTCATGGAAAGAAGCAGCGATTAACTGGATCAAAAGTATTTTCAAATTTCAACACAAAGAATGTTTAGAAAAATAAATTTAAAAAATGATGCAAAAAAATAAACACAAAGCTACATTAGAACCAGTTGTCAGATGAAAGCTCTCTAATACACCATGTGCAAGACCAGGTGAATCATTGTTATACATGCAAATATAAGTATTATATCAGAGTGATTTATAAAAATGGTGAAAATAAACATTTGAAAATGATAGATCGACAGTAAAGCAACAAAGACTAAACTAGACAAAGGACAAGCTAAAAGTTAAGAAGAAAAGGTTCTATTTTTGAAGCTTCAAACATTCTATAAAAAATTGAAAAATATGGGCATTTGTTCCACCAAACACAAATAAAAATGTCATGCCTCCAATAAGAAATGATAAGGAAAAAACTTATATTGACATCGTGTTCATTTTAAGAAAGCAGACACTCATTTGCTGATTCACTCCCGTTGGTACCTCTAAATGGCACTCCGATAAGGCTACAACACCAGTCAACTTCCATTTTTCAGACCGACTTTTCTCAATAAATGTCTTTGTGTGACTAACTTGGGCTTTCTTAGCATCAAGAATCCTCCTTGAGTTAGCTGTTTGAGATGTAGAGTCTTTAGTTATGGGGCCATCCTGTTCACAAGAGATTCTCAATAATTATTATACTAGTTAAAAAAACACTTAAGAGTAAAGGATAGCATCATACAAAGTGGATAGCAAGCAAAGAAACAACCTGCAATTTTCTCCCAATTGTCTGAGAGATCAACTTTGCTACAACATTATCAGAACTTGGGTATATTTGCAATTGAACAATATCTTAAAATACTAAAAATTACAGCATCTTAAAAACATGTGTTACAGGCTTTCATGCACGGTCAATCAGCAGGCATGACAATAGACAACTATATCCTATTGTAAGGTAAAGCAAACCAACAGTAAACATAATCACAAAAAAAGAGTACCCCTTGATGAAGACCTTGAGACGCTATCAACATGAGCTTCGAACCGTTGGATACTGGAACTGACTTCAAGCTCATTTTATCTGTAAGAACTCTGCCTGCCATAAAAGTTCAGCAATCTCACATTTTGATATCCACAACAATATAAATAGTAATGCTGCAAAACTTGTAATTTATTTAAACTCTAACTAAAGAATAATCTCAATCGTATGTGCAGGTAATAAAAGCGCTCGGTTAGCTGACGTTTAGCCGCCCAAATCAGCTACTAAAAAAAACATTAAAGTCCAGAATCAGCCCAATACATCGTTGCAATCACCAGCTCGCCAATTTACAAATATTTACACGTTACTGACATCAAGTTAAATTAGCTAGCGAGAGAGAGAGAGAGAGAGAGAGAGAGAGAGAGAGAGAGAGAGAATCTCTGCAACCGCATTATAGATCCTTGGATAAACAAACAGCTTGAAATTAAACACAGTTCAAAGCAATATCGCCTACGGCGTTGGCCTCTAATTGGATGGAAAAGAGGGGAAGGAGGGACGCACCTTTGAAGATTAGGGTTTGACCACGTGGGAGGACGTTGGTGAGTGGCTGGAGAAGGGACTTCAGTTCATCAACGGTGGCATCCTCCTGCAGGGAGACGGGGAGCGTCCGCCCGGTGAACTTGACGTGGACGGTCATGGTCGAGGGACCGCCGTCGACCTCCTTCGACGCCTCCATGCTCGATTGCCCTATCTCTCTCCAGTTAGAGAATTTTAATAATTTTTCTACTTCATTTGCAATTCCATGATTTTATAGAACGACAATTTATCAAAGGATATAATGTATTTACTAAAAGGCGTATTGTAGGTTGGTATTTATTAAAAGACGCAAGTAAGTGATGTGTAATATTCAATATAATTCTTCTGCCAATCTCCTCTACTCAGCAGTCAAGTTTCGAGGCATCCGAACCACTTTTTGAATAACGTTGATTTTAAAAAAAATAACTTTAATCATTTGTCTACCTCCCTCCTTCGTAACATGCGAGTGCAGATCCAATTCTATGAAGAAATCTTCCCTCTTGTGAAATCCTAGTTTATTGACCTCGAGTGTTTCTCAAGTGGCATCAAGCATTTCGGTGCCAAAAATCAGGATTGATCGCGAGACGCCAATGAAGGGTTCTAGGGTTTACGTCAATCATCTCGTCTCATAATGGTCCAAAGAAGTCGATCTGGTGTATCATCATCCTCTCAACATCAATTAACTACAAAGGTATCATTTTACAAACTCTGTGATTTTGATAAGCTCAACTAGTATAATTAGAATGTTTTAATTTTTATAATATATAGGGTTCAGTTGACGTTGGACAGAAACTGCATTGGAACAGTGTCCTAGGTCACTTTAAAAGTTTTTTTGAAGCATCCACGAAGAAAGGAGCGCATCAAGGATTTGTTATTTTACATGACCAACACATAGCGCTGATCAAACAGTCACCCTTTAGTATTTTTTTGGGCATACAAGATATGCAGCACACCCGTGGGATTTTGGTCAATATATTTCAAAATTGGGATTCAAGTAGTCAAACCTTTAGATTCTCAGGTACAATATATAATTTCGTATTTTAATCACAAAGTAGTTGTATGGTAAAATTAAATCTTTGGTTACACGTAGGTATGATACGATATCACATCAGGGCGATGGTGGGCTTGATACGATGTCATATCAGGCCCAACGTGAGCATGATACGATGTCATATCAGGCCCAACATGGACCTGATACGATACAATAGCAGGTCTAATGTTTGCTTCATATGACAGCGTATCAGGCCCACGTTGGGCCTGATACTTTTGTATTTGTTGGTAGAAGTCTAATAATTATTAAATTTGGTCAGGTGTTCCGGTTGGCTTCACAAGAAAAGATTTTTCATTGTTGCTTGGTATTGCGGACCGAGGAGCTTCAATTCCGATGAATTCAACTAAAGCATCCGGTGACCTCTTTCTAACATACTTCTTAAATAAAAAAGAAACTACTAGATCAAGAATTGAGGAGTTGCTTAAATTTTATGCAATCATGTTGAAGGAGAAGATGATGTTTTATTATTTTACAAATTCTATATTTTGTATATATTTGTTTGTGTCTTATTTTCTTCTAGTACATATAAGGTCCCTTTATATCTTATAGATATAGTAGATGATATTGAGAATTTTGCTAGATTCAACTGGGTTGAAGCCATCCATGAATTTATGGCTCTACAATTACCTAAGATTGGGGACATATTTTCATCAACTGGGACAATACAATCTAACACCAACCTCCCTTACCTAAAGGGATTTGCTGGTCTTTTGGCAGTAAGTTTATAATTTATGTGAAATTTATTAATATTTTGCGGGCATTTATGAATAGTTAACCCTTGTGACGGTGAATCAGGCATGATTTTTAGAGCATGTTCCAATCCAAAAACCATACAAAACAAAAGGAGCAAGAATAAATAAGTGGAGGAATATTCCTTCACATATTAGTAAGGTGAGGGAATTGTTTGATCAAGTCTACTCTGAAGATGTAAATTTTGAATACCTTGACTATAGTTTGGTTAAAAATTCTTGATTTAACATGTGTTTTAATATTGTTACAGGTTTTGATTGATCTAATCACTACCCAATATGAAAATTCATTGGTTGAGAACCTTGTTGGCTTTGATGACAGTCCACATGTAATGGAGACATCACAAATTGAAGTCACTGAAGGAGGAAGCCAAATTAATGAGTGTTGTAATTGCATTATTCAAGCAAACAGAATTAAAGAGCTAGCAATGGAGAACATGCAATTGAAGGAGAGAGTGAATGAATTAATTAAAATAGTTGAAATTAAAGGCATGGAATCTCAATATAGCGAGCCTGTAGACGATCCTCAATTTGAACCTATAGGTGTTACAACAAGAAGTAGGAGAGGACGTGACATAAGTCGCTATGATTACAGGGATACTCCAATTGATAATCCATTGTGGCTCAAAACTTTACCTAAAAGGTAACGTAGAAATATACATATAAGTGAGCCTGCGGAGAAAGTTTCAAGTCCAGGAGATGGAAAAAAAGTTGCAAAAGAACTTGATATTGTGGAGAAGGGGAAAGAAAAAATTGTTGTGGATGAAATGGAAGAAGAAATAGATATTGTAGAATTGATGGAAAACAAATTTAATGAAGAGGTAGAGAAGGATGCAGATATGTTTGGAAAATATGACAAAATGAGGAAACAAGTCATTGCTGTAAGACTATATCTGCAAATTTCATTGTAATTTGTTTGATTTAATAGATTATCTAAATGCCTTTTATGTTTATGTGCATAATATGTGAAGAAGCAATTTAAGACTTCTAAGAAAAAAAAATAAGACGAAGAGATGACGTACTTCTTAAAAGCGTTGGAGAAACTAAAGTATGTGAAATACAGAGTTGATCAGTCAAGACAATTATATGTTTCTCTAATTACATAGTTGATCTATGGTTCTCATATTTAAATTTGTAAAAATAGTCATTGATTTGTTTACTTTGTAGGTTTACAAATGATTTAGTTTGGGAGGAACCACCCTTTTGTTTAGATGTGTATTCTCTGTTATCTGGTGTGAATGGAGAGATGTTGACAAGAGGGGACGTAATCGACACGTATTGTAAAATTCTATTTAGGGGGCATTCTCTTCTGGAAGAACACACAACAAGTCTATATATTGCTCAACATTATTCACAGTAAAGAATTTATTTGAGAATAGTACAAATTAGAATTCATTTTATTATTTGATTATGTATGTATGACTTTGCATATTTGTAGTCATTAATGAAATCGTCAAGTAAGTTTGCCTTCCAACACCTGATAAAGACAGATAAAGGAGATAAAGAGGTTAGGTATATTTTTATACCTTTGTACAGTGATAATGCACATTTCCACTTCCTGATGGTGGACACCAAATCAATGACGTTCAATCAGTACAATTCTCTAGTAAGTGGAAGTAAATACAAATATGAATTTGAAGCAACGGTGAGCATCCAATATTCATGTGTATGTTTGTATTCTAATATAAATGATAGTTGATGAAAAATGTAAATTTCCTCTTCAATCTTACAGGTATTAGATTTTAAACTCTATAGTTGTGAGCACGTTGCTGCTATTGATCTAACATTTGAAAGACATTATCCGTTCGATAAATGGGTCTCTCGCACAATAGAATGTCCACAACAACACGCCAGGTAAGTCGAGCATAGAGTGTGAATAGAACATATTGATAAAAAATATTGACCATTAAAATGGTGTTGTTATTTACAGCGTTGACTGTGGCTTCTTTGTGATGCAATACATTCAATGTCTCCTATACGATATGAAGATGAACTTCAAACAAGGATACATGAAAAAGATTAGAATTGATGTAATAGTATCAATTTTGAGGGATAAGTTTTTTAAAACATTGGATTAAATATTCATAGTCTTGGAAGGCAAAAACCTGTAGAGAATGTAAATGAACTTACGTAGTGTAGGTAGTTTTGTATCTTTGTATGTAGTCATTGTTGTGTAATACAGTGATATGTATTATATGAGAAGAGTATAAACTGTCATTGGAATATTAATAATATTGCATAGTGATTAGTCACAATATCCAAATTGCGATGCTGGTGCTTATCAATGAAATCCAAATTGTGATACTGGTGCTTATCAATGAAATCCAAATTGCGATGCTGGTACATATCAGTTAAAATAGAGATAATGTATATAAGTTATACTGCACACCATTTCTATCTTCTCAAAACTAAAAAAATGGTAACGATTGGGATTGTTTAGAAAATTAAATAGGCTCGGACCAACACTCAGTTTCAAGAGCACAAGGTAGGCTTTGAAATTTGAATTAGGCATGTAATAATGAAACACCAAAGTAACTAAGTTACGAGAAAAAAAAATTGGTTCTTATTCCTGAAACTACAAGAAACACATGTTGTGTTCCAAATGGCACAGACAAAGAACTTCTTATCTAGGGTTTATAACTATGTTTTGAAACCATATATACCTCCCCCCCTCTCAAACCTTCATAGGGAGGGTGAGATCAAGTAAATCCAAGTAGGGTAGGTCTATCAGTGGATTTTGGCCAAAACTCACTGATGGACCTAGACACCTGTGATTCGACCTATTTCAAGTCTTGTGTGATTAGGGTATTGCAAGGACTCCAACGGTGCTATCCAATACACAAAACTCTCTATGGGTTATAGCATGTGGAGAAAAAATCCAGCCTCCCTTTGGGCCTGATATGATACCATATCAGGCCCAACATGGGCCTAATATGGTACAATATCAGGCCCAACGTGTGTAACTTTGCATTTCAATTGAATATCTCTCTTTTATCGTGGATTTCAAAGTCTGTTATTTTTTTCAAACTATAAATTACCTAAAACATAGTCAGGAAGTGTTGAAAAAAAAAATTCAGCCACCGTTGGGCCTGATATGAGAGCATATCAGGCCAAACTGGCACGGAGCCATAACTTAGTTTCCAAAGTGTATAAATTCGTTGTCACATCATATATACTATCTCTCCACCCAGACCTTCACAGGGAACTTGATTTTAGGTAAATCCAAGTAGGGGATGGTCATTAGTGGGTTTGGTCAAAACCCACTGATGTACCTACATACCTCTGATTTGACCCATTTCAGTTCGAGTGGGATTCTGGAATTTCAAGGACTCCAAAGGTGCTAGAAAATCATGATTTAAAGCTATATATGTGTGGTAGGAAGTATTGAAAAAAAAAATTTAGTCACCATTGGGCCTGATATGAGAGCATATCAGGCCCAACTGGCACGGAGTCATAACTTAGTTTCCAAGGTGTATAAATTCGTTGTCACACCATATATACCATCTCCCCACCCAGACATTCACAGGGAACTTGATTTAAGGTAAATCCAAGTAGGGGAGGGCCATAAGTGGGTTTTGGTCAAAACCCATTTATGGACCTACACACCTCTAATTTGACCCATTTCATTTCGAGTGGAATTCTGGAATTGCAAGGACTCCAATGGTGCTAGCAAATTATGATTTAAAGCTATATATGTGTGATAGTAAGTGTTGGGAAAAAAAATTTAGCCACCGTTGGGGGCCTGATATGACAGCATATTAGGCCCACCGTTGATATGAGAGCATATCAGGGCACTAGGAAAGATAATGTCTACACCATTAACCTACCAACATCCTCAATAAAGTGTTTTCTAACACAACAAGAGGAAACTGAGTTGTGGCACAGAAGATTGGGTCACACTCACACAAGACTCATTTCGAAAATCAGTCAAAATGGTTTAGTTAAAGGTTTGCCCAAATTAAAAATTATTGAAAACTCAACCTGTAATATTTGTCAACAAGGTAAACAAACCAAGTCAAGCCATAAGCTAACCAACCTAGATAGAACTACCTCAATACTTGCACTACAACAAAAACATTAAAAGACAAAGGCTAAAAATCGTTGTCATAGGCCTTTTAAACCGTTGTAATTGGCAGTGTTGTTAAAAGTGGCGGGCTACGACAACGGTTTTAAACCGTTGTCTTTGAATGAAAAGACAACAGTTTTGTAACGGTTTTAAACCGTTGTCTTTGAATGAAAAGACAACGGTTTAAAACCGTTGTTAATTAGAGCATTTTTCTGCAAGTTACAATTATTTTTGGGGCTACGACAACGGTTTTTAACCGTTGTCTTTGAGGGTGATAGACAACAATAATGGTTTTAAACCGTTGTCTTTTAAATTGTTATCTTTTAATACCAATATATCATATTTCAATTTAAATATATAATAAAGAATCATAATCAAGAAAGAATATTCCCACATCAATATCATTCAAAATGTTAGTTATACAAGAATTACAATCACAAAAGAAGAAACATATCTTATGTTCAAATAAAATTTATCCCAATACAAATAAATAAATAAACTCTATTTACAACTAATGAACAATAGCCAAAAGACTAGAAACTTTTAATGGTGGTTCATGCCATGTAGGATTGCACTTAATTATTATCAACCCAAGTCTCATCACAATCTTCAACTTGTAAGATTTCATTGGACTCCTCTTTCTTACTTGCTTATTTTTTCATACCAACCTTTTCCAATATGAAGTTGGTGCCGAAGACTTGATAAGGTGCTTGGATGAGAATGTGAAGGGAGACGAGGAGGCAAGCCAAGCCAACCTTGAGGGAAAAGGTCACCCTGTCTGTGTCCTCTCTGGCAAACTCCCACACTTCCATTATCAATTTCCTCATTGGTATCGTGGCTTTGCCATTATGATCCTTGGTAGATTTCTTCATGCTTTCTGATTGTGGTGTTGCGTTTGGCGGCAAGCAAATGTCGATCTGAATACTGCTACCTTTCTTTCTATTCATTGTAGTTCTACATGTAAGAAAACAACATCGATAGCACAGGTATAGATGAAAATTTAAAAAATAAAAGTCTATCTATATATCTTACCTGAAGAATAGGGTGATTGTTGATGTATATGAAGCTAGCTCTTTGTTGGTGCTGAAATGAGTGAATGGAGAGATCGACATCAGAGAGCATTTAAAGAGAATTGGTAGATGAGATCATGGTAGTGCATCATTATTCTATTGATTGATAACAGTTCAAGGGAAAATCTAACATGTAAATATAGTTATATAAAGAAGCTATTGTAAAACTTACTTGAGTCAAATTGCTAACTTGGATTATTGAACCTTTGAATGACTGCAATAATATTCCTCTTTGGCACTATAGTTTCTTCAATAAGGCTACTTGTTATATATCTATTTAAATACACACTTTAAAATTTAAACAATGTTAAATAAGGTCCAATGCATTATAAACCAAAAATTATAACAAGTATGAGGTTAAAAAAACATTGAACAACAGACATAAATCTTAAATGAGTTTCATATGCTAAATAAACTCCATCAATAAGCTACTACTTGATTAAAGGATAAAGTTTCTAGTCTTAGTGAAAGTGCAGGCTCAACTTGCAACTTTAATCAACTTATTCAAGCAATAGCGGATACAACTTAATCAAGGGCTTCATGTAATTCCCACTAGTGGGTGATTCTTAATCAACAATTATTATCTCAAAGGAGGGATAAGGGATTCTCGAATAAATCTGTTGTATCATTGCAGAAACTAAGCTCTGATAGGTCTTGTTTCACCATCAAGTTTCTGGAAACAAAATAAAATCATTAGTGTGTTTAAGAAAACAAAGATTTCTAATCTACTTATCTGTCAAGCACCCAAAAGGTATGAGCTTCATCAAGACTAATAATCTGTGAATAAAGTCAATAGGAGATGAAGGACTAAGATTAAGGGCACTTTCAAAGAGAAACAATTATAATGTCAAGCAGAGGGAAAAATATAGAATTAAGTATTCAAATTATACAGTAGCCCAGCACAAGTGACACAATTAACTTCTTCCGAGACAATTAAGATATTAACAGACTTATTTTGCACTCATTTCTATCTCAAGAATGTTCCATTAAGAGGGAAAAAGCTAAATTAGATGCAAACTAACCTTTCCATTCAACATTGCAAGTATTTCTTCAATCCGCTCGATCTCTACGACCAGAAAAATGAGAAGGCAATTAATTAGAAATAATCATAAGAAATATGATACATAAAGGAGTATAAAGGAATCTGACAATGTTTACTCGCATTGGAAGAATAAATTATATCATTAAATTATAGCACCAGAAAAACATGCTAATTACATCAATTTTCAATCTCTAAAGTCAGCACAAGGATGTGCTTACCAACCTGGAACCACAGGTATCAATTCAAAATTAAATTATGAAAAATAAAATAAATGGGGAAAAATTGATATATGCCAAATATGATCCAATTGATTTAAATTATGTTCTCGGTATCAATTAACTGGATGAGTAAATTGATTATAATCTATTGATATATCATAAGTAGTGATATTTTTTGATATGTGATGTTTTAATGATTGATATTAAATTCCTATTATCCAAATAAGTAAAACATAAGTTTTTAAACTAAAGTGGAGTAGGAAAAAAACATATTGCAAAAGCTCTAGGAAAGTGTCTACTTTAGAACTTGTATATGAATAGAGAGGCATGCGATCACAAATGAAAGGACAGCAGTCAGTTCTATCTCATTTACTTGTGTATTGCCTGGCCATAATTGAATTATCATGAAAACCTCCAGATCATTCAAAAAGCACACAAGATAAACAAGTCTTACCAACCACATCATTACAGAAAATGTAGCTTTTGTCATAAAATGGTGCATGCAGAGTCAATTTACATCATGAAGGGAGATAAACAACATTAATTAGCATCCTTTAAATCCACTACTAAAAGGAGATGTTTGATGTTTTTCCCATGAGTGGGACAAGTGGAACAGGAGAACAACAAGGAAAGCACATAGCATATGGTAAGGAACAAAGAACCTGAACATCACTTCCTACCACCACCTCTTAACAAGACACTCAGCAAGTAGAACTACCACATCATGGGGATTGATCCACCAGCAGCCACAATCTGCTGCTCCAGCTACCATACAAAATTTTAGTATAAGATTCATGGCATTACCAAGAATACCTCCAACCAAAGCTACATGATCATTACCTTAAATAAAGTTTCCAACTTGTTCTTCACCAGAAAATACTCCTGCTTAAGTTGCTGGAGACATGTGAGGCATCTACACAAACAAATTTTTTGACAGCAAGTCACTAGATGATTCAAATTGAGTGACCATGAAGACAAACTAACCCTTCGTGGCCCATTTCCTCACAGTAATTGCGGAAGGCCATGCAGACATTTTTAACCCTTTGGGCACCAATGCTGCAAGACGAAGGAAAAAAAGGGATTTTGAATCAGTTGCAAGTATCATCTTGTTACTAGCTAGTTTCCATGAGCAAAAGCCAAATCTTGAGGATCTAAAGCATATCTGCTTTAAAAATGAACAAGGAGGAAGAAAACAAAGAACGAAAACCTGACACTGCTGCCTTTGAACTGGTGAACATGGGCATCCACTTTCTTAAAGTCCACAACCTGCTGATCTCTTGAAAAAGTGTGCAAAATCTAGAAGGGTAAATCCAAAGACCAAGTCATATGTAATGAATGGAACATGAGTAGGGTTTCAAAGCATATCACTCACAAGGTCCTGGTCTTCTTCATACCTCATGGAAGAGCGAAGATGTGAAGTCAAGATATCTCCTTTGCAGGTTAGTCCACCTGTTATTTAGCCATCCTGGGGGGGCATCCGCTTACGTCCTGGCCTCCGTCGTGCATGCTTCCATGATCCAGACCCTCGCTGTCACCCTGCGATCGCTCTTCCCGGCTACTGCTGCTCCTGCGCGGCTCCGGTGAGAGAGAGATTGTGAGAAAAGAGAGACGGAAATGCTTAGGGATCGAGAAGGTAAAGGGGCGAATGCGGCGGCAAAAAACTTTCGGGGAGAGGGAAAGAAAAAAAGCGGCGGCAACAATTGGCGAAGGGGAAAAAACGGTGAAGGAAAAAACACCGGTATTCAATATCACTTAATAGACAACGGTTTTCAAAAACCGTTATCATAATTCCAAAAAAGCGCACAAAGACAATAGTTTTCAAAAAATGTTGTCGTAGCCTTTAAAAATCGTTGTTGTAGCTCCAAAAAAACATAAATAGACAACGATTTTTATAAACCGTTGTCGTAGGTAAAAAAAAACTGCTAAAAGACAACGATTTTTGTTAAAACCATTGTTAAAAGGCAAAACAACAACGATTTGGCATAAAACCATTGTCGTTTCAGTGTTGTTAAATGAGGATTTTGTTGTAGTGTTGAGCTCCTCCACCTAGACTTGTTTGATTCACATGGAACCAAATCACTAAGTAAAAATTAATATTGCTTAGTAATAATCGATGATTGTTGGAGCAATCCCAATGGTCCGTGCGACCATGTGTTTTGGTGTTTGGGCAAAGGGTTTAAGTTAGGTTCACCCTTGTATTTGATATGTGTATTTGAGTTGTGCAGGTTTGCAGGATACACATGTGACTCAGGTTGATGGCTTCGGGTCTGGTGAAGGATGGAGCATCTGAGGGACCATGGACAAGGCAGCGAGGACAAGGGCCGAGGGAAGCGACTTCGAGACATACGCGAAGGATGACATTGGGGACGAGCCACGGGCTTGAATGCATCCGAAGGACGAGAGCCAAAGGAAGTAGGCTTGAAGGTAAAAAGTCAAAGCTGCAAAGGAAGCATCAAGTGTGTCATAAGGGTGAGGGTACGAGTGCACGAGAGATTGTACTCGGAGTAAAATCCTAGTTTTTAGGGTTTTACTGTAGCAGTACTGTAGCGCTCGACTGCATGTTTTAGCAGTCGACTGGTGCAATCGACTGGGGCAGCCGACTGGCAGCGAACAGAATGTCTCTGTTCGTATGGAATCGAGTCGTTGGGATGTAACGGTCGAATTTCCACCGAGGGCAGTCGACTGCATGTTTTGGCAGTCGACTGGTAGGCGGAGTTTTCCAACCCGTGGCCTATAAAACCAAAGCTTGGGAGCTTGGTTTGAGTTGACGAAATAGAGGTGGTTAATCTCTATTAGTAGTCTACCAGTGCCCTAGCATCAAAGGAGCTCTTGTGAGGGTTGTGGTGAGGTTTCTCCACCCACAAGGAGGTTTGAGCTAGCCGGAAGTTTTCCGGGGAGTAATCCACCGAAGGATCGGGATCGTCCACCTTACGGACAGCCGTGGAGTAGGAGCTCTAATCTCCGAACCACGTTAAACAACGTGTTAGCTTGGTTTGCATTTCTTATTCTTGTCTTAAGCTTTCTTTGTATTCATATTTGTAGTTAGTATTAGATTTCCGCTGCGTATACTAACAATAGTGTAGAAGGCGATTATTTGGGGGTGTCATCTATCCAACCCCCCTTCAAGCCGGCCGACCGATCCCCAACAAGTGGTATCAGAGCAAGGCCGCTCTCCGTCGGACTAACCGCCGAGGAAGCAAAGATGACCGGCTTGTTAGATCCGCCAAAGTTCGAAGGAGGAAGCTTATGGGATATCACCTTTTGGATGGTGAAGATGAAGAACTTCTTCGAGACGGATTGGGACACAATGATGGTGGTGGAAGAGCCATTTGAAGTCCCTAAAGACAAGAAAGGGAAGAAGCTCCGAACACGACATTGGACGGAGGAGCAAACCTCACGATCGGAGGCAAACTCAAAGGTAATAGCAATTTTAATTGATTTATTGCCTCCTAATGAGATAAGTGGTGTAGGTAAATATGAGAACACCCATGAATTGTGGAGTAAAGTGAAGAAATTTCCATGGGAGGAATTTTTGCCTATACAAGAAGAAGAAGAAAAATCCGAAGAAAGTGATGAAGTGGTCCAAGAGGAGAAGAAGGACCAATCGGATGTGGAGCCCAAGGAGTTGGGTTTAGTAGCTCAAGAAGAGGAGGTGGAGCAAACGGAAGTTGAGTCACGCTCAATATCCGAGGAGGAGAAGGAAGATGAGGTATCATCTACATCCTCAAGAATTGAAGAAGATTCCAAGACAAGTGAAGAAGATGAAGTCTTGGAAGTAAACATAGCAAGCACCTCCATCGAAGTGAAGTCAAAGAACAACATAATTTGCTTCGGATGTAATGAGAAGGGACACTACAAGAGTAGGTGTCCAATGAGTAAGAAGAAGGTATCTCCTAAACTCAATTCAATTCCTTTAGAATCTAATTTGAGTTGTAGGAAGAAGAAGGAGAAGAAGCACATTAGATGTTTCACGTGTAGAGAACTTGGACACTACCACACAAGATGCTCAAGGAAGGGAGAGTTCAAGAAGTTGGAGCATCTAAAGAAGTGGGAGAAGAAGAAGAGGAGCTCAAGTCAAGGGGGAGCTTCAAGGGTAAGGGAGGTATACCCTAATTTGAAATGCAATTCAAATTTTCATGTTCCCATGCATGCTAGGAGAAATGATTGTGATTATCATTGTATGCCCATGCAAAATTTTGGATTTAAATATCATGATAGGAATAGGGTTAATGTAGATCAAAACCCTAGGAAATCTATGCATGAAAAATCTAGAAACAATAGACCTAGGGAGACCCAAGGCATTAATCCCAAGAAGGGGAGACACATGCCTAGGAAGGGTAGGTCTAGGAATGTCCAATTTGGACAAATTAACTCTAGGGTTAGAAACCTAGAGAAGGAGAATCAAGCTTTAAGGGGAAAGCTTGATAAGTTGGAACAATTCCTTAAGAGATTCAATGTTGGATCTAAGGAATTAAGGATGATGTTGGGTAGCCAAAGACCCAACAATGATAGATCGGGATTGGGATACCAATCTAGTTCCTCTAAGGCTAATGAGAGATCATGTGCTAGGGTGGCAAATGATCATGGCAAGAGAGAGTCCTCCAAAGCTAAGGGAAAGTCTTATGCTAGGGTTGCATATGACTATAGCAAGGAGAAGTCAATAAATGGCAAGGGAAAACCATTTAATGGTAAGGAGAAATTAACCAAGGACAAAGTGTCCAAGGTTAAGAAAGTTAGATTTGTAGACCAAGTTTCACCAGGGGTGGACCGATGTGACCTAGCCATTGTGGATGAGTCACCTAGGGAGGTGACTAAGGTTAAGGGCTCTAGGGGGAGCTCAAAGAGTCAATTTGGGACCCATGGCCAATGGATCTCAAGGGGGGTTTACTTGGGAGTCTAGACAAGCCATGGAATGTGCTAAGTGGTTTGGAGACGGACTTGAGTCTCAAACCTAGGGTTTTGGCACAATTAGTTTATGTTTCATGCAAGAAATATGACAATTGGGGTCATATAGCATGAAAATTGGTTTTGGATGTATAAATGTCATATAAACCAATGCTAGGGATGCATTGTGGGTTAATATGGGCAAATACATCAAGAGGAAGCCAAAACTAGGACTTTAGGTCAAGGTTCAATTGAACTTTTTAGCTAGTTTTGAGTTTTGTGTCAATCTTGGGATTGGTGATAGATACATTTTTGAATGTATTTTTCCCAAGTAGACATGGGTAAAACAGACCTCTCCACAAAATTTGGGGATTTTTGGAGGTCTGTGGAATTATTGGTGCATTTCTGAAATTGAGTCAGAAATGCTGAAAAAGGCTGAAAAACTGTGCCAGTCGACTGCTAATTTTAGCAGTCGACTGGCTGGAAACAGAAGCATTCTGTTCGCTCAACCAGTAGCGACCAGTCGACTGGTACTTCTTGCAGTCGACTGATACCAGTCTGAAATTGTTTTCAGCACTGGATTTTGACCAAGTCAACTCATACAAGTGTATGAAATCCATGGGGGATAAACACACAAGTTTAGGGTCAATTGGAATGACAAGTTTTCAACAATTGGGATATTGTTGGAGGACTTTTTGGATGTTAGGCAAAGGGGGAGAAGTAATGTTTAGTTGGGAAAACCTGAAAGTGCCTTTGCGTAGGGGGAGCCTTGGGATAGGTTCTTAAAAAACCCGTTGTAAAAATCCTAGCTCATGGGGAGCGTAGGTGTAGGGAGAGCCTTGGGATAGGTTCAAATGCATGATGCATTGTTTCGGCGTTGTAAGTCCAAGTGTGTAGCCTTGGCATCGTAAGACCATTCGGCGTTGTAAGTCCAAGTGTGTAGCCTTGGCAACGTAAGTCCATTCGGCGTTGTAAATCCAAGTGTGTAGCCTTGGCATCGTAAGACCATTCGACGTTGTAAGTCCAAGTGTGTAACCTTGGCAACGTAAGTCCATTCGGCGTTGTAAGTCCAAGTGTGTAGCCTTGGCATCATAAGACCATTCGGCTGAGTAAGTCCAAGTGTGTAGCCTTGACATCGTAAGTCCATTGTATGTATTAACATGTTTATTTGCTATTTGTTTTCCCTAACTTAAACATATTGCCAAACACCAAAAAGGGGGAGATTGTTGGAGCAATCCCAATGGTCCGTGCGACCATGTGTTTTGGTGTTTGGGCAAAGGGTTTAAGTTAGGTTCACCCTTGTATTTGATATGTGTATTTGAGTTGTGCAGGTTTGCAGGATACACATGTGACTCAGGTTGATGGCTTCGGGTCTGGTGAAGGATGGAGCATCTGAGGGACCATGGACAAGGCAGCGAGGACAAGGGCCGAGGGAAGCAACTTCGAGGCATACGCGAAGGATGACATTGGGGACGAGCCGCGGGCTTGAATGCATCCGAGGGACGAGAGCCAAAGGAAGTATGCTTGAAGGTAAAAGGTCAAAGCTGCAAAGGAAGCATCAAGTGTGTCATAAGGGTGAGGGTACGAGTGCACGAGAGATTGTACTCGGAGTAAAATCCTAGTTTTTAGGGTTTTACTGTAGCAGTACTGTAGCGCTACTATAGCAGTACTGTAGCAGTCGACTGCATGTTTTAGCAGTCGACTGGTGCAGTCGACTGGCAGCGAACAGAATGTCTCTGTTCATATGGAATCGAGCCGTTGGGATGTAACGGTCGAATTTTCACTGAGGGCAGTCGACTGCATGTTTTGGCAGTCGACTGGTAGGCGGGGTTTTCCAACCCGTGGCCTATATAACCAAAGCTTGGGAGCTTGGTTTGAGTTGACGAAATAGAGGTGGTTAATCTCTATTAGTAGTCTACCAGTGCCCTAGCATCAAAGGAGCTCTTGTGAGGGTTGTGGTGAGGTTTCTCCACCCACAAGGAGGTTTGAGCTAGCCGGAAGTTTTCCGGGGAGTAATCCACCGAAGGATCGGGATCGTCCACCTTACGGACAGCCGTGGAGTAGGAGCCCTAATCTCCGAACCACGTTAAACAACGTGTTAGCTTGGTTTGCATTTCTTATTCTTGTCTTAAGCTTTCTTTGTATTCATATTTATAGTTAGTATTAGATTTCCGCTGCGTATACTAACAATAGTGTAGAAGGCGATTATTTGGGGGTGCTATCTATCCAACCCCCCTTCAAGCCGGCCGACCGATCCCCAACAATGATTACTCAAGATTTTCTTGGGTAAAATTTATAAAAACTAAAGATGAAACCTTTGAAGTATTTAAAATCTTCTGCAAACTAATAGAAAATGAAAAAGACACTCAAATAAAAAGAATTAGAAGTGACCACGGGGGGGGGGGGGGGGATTTGAAAATCACAACTTTACTAAATTTTGTGAAATTAATGGGTATAAACATGAATACTCTTGCCTTAGAACCCCCCAACAAAATGGCCTAGTAGAGCGTAAAAATCGAACCCTACAAGAAGCCGCTAGGACTATGTTAAACGAATACGAGCTATCCAACCAATTCTGGGTTGAAGCAATAAATACAACATGTTATATACAAAATAGAATTTTACTTAACAAATCTCACAACAAAACACCCTATGAAATATATTATAATAAAATTCCTAATCTAAATTATCTATAAGTCTTTGGATGTAAAGTATATATTTTAAACACTAAAGACTATTTAGGAAAATTTTCATCAAAAACAACCACAGGAATATTTTTAGGGTATTCAACAACTAGTAGGGCATATAGAGTGTATAATAAACATACCCTAAAAGTTGAAGAAACAATAAATGTAATATTTGATGAAGATAACAAGGCAACCACTATAACAAATGAAAATAATATAGAAAATATTAACCCACTAAATACAGAAGATGACGAAATTCAACCTGAACCCAATGAATCTGAAGAACCAATCACTAACCTAAACCTAAGACCAACAAAAATAAACACAAATCGTCCATCTGACCAAATCTTGGGTGATCCATCTCTAGAGTTAGAACTAGGTCATCCTATAGAAACAGTAGTCAAATATCCTTGATATCTGAAATTGAACCCAAAACTGTAGACGAAGCCCTACCCGATCCAGACTGGATATTAGCAATGGAGGAAGAATTAGCCCAATTTGAAAGAAACCAGGTCTAGGACCTAAGTCCACTGATAAAACTATAATTAATACTAAATGAGTTTTCAGAAATAAACTAAATGATCAAGGTGAAATAGTTAGAAACAAAGCAAGATTAGTAGCTAAAGGGTTTAACCAAGTAGAAGGGTTAGACTATGATGAGACATACACCCCTGTAGCTAGACTTGAATCTATTAGGATGCTGCTGGCCAATGCAACACACAAAGGATTCAAGCTCTACCAAATGGATGTAAAATCCACCTTCCTAAACGGATTTATTTAAGAAGAAGTGTATGTTAGCCAACCTCCTGGATTTGAAGACTTAGAGCATCCAAACCATGTCCTTAGACTAAAAAAGACCCTATATGAACTAAAACAAGCATCTAGGGCTTGGTATGAACGATTATCTAATTATCTTTTAGAAAAAGGGTTCCACCAAGGACAAGTAGATCCAACCCTTTTTGTAAAAATCCTAGAAAAAGATATTTTCATAGCTCAAATTTATGTAGATGATATAATATTTCGCTCAACAAACTCAAAATTTTTAAAAGAATTTACAAACTTAATGGAAAGTGAGTTTGAAATGAGTTTAGTAGGGGAACTTAACTTCTTCTTAGGTCTACAAATTAAGCAAACAAAGGATGGAATTTACATATACCAAACCAAATATGCTAAGGAATTAATTAAAAAATTTGGCATGGAAAATACAAAAATCATAAATACACCAATGTCAACTAATATCAACATTGATGCTGACCCAGAAGGAAAATCAGTAGATCCAAAACACTATAGAAGCGTCATAGGCAGCTTACTCTACCAAACTGCAAGTCGACCTGACATACTATTTGCAGTAGGTATGTGCGCAAGATACCAATCCTGTGCAAAAGAGTCACATCTAGCATGTGCTAAAAGAATACTTAGATACATCAAGGGCACCCTAAATGTAGGACTCTGGTACCCTAGAACCTGCACCTTTGACCTTTTTGGCTATTCTGATTCAGACTATGCCGGGTGCAAACTAGATAGAAAAAGCACAAGTGGTAGCTGTCAAATTCTAGGTCAGTGCCTAGTAAGTTGGTCAAGCAGAAAGCAATACTGCGTTGCTCTATCCACTACAGAAGCTGAATACATTGCCCTTGGAGAATGCGCTTCTCAACTTCTGTGGATGATGCATACACTAAAAAACTATCAACTAGAATACAAAAATACAAAAAATTTTATTGATAATATGAGTTCAATTAATCTAACCAAAAATACAATTCACCACTCTAGAACTAAACACATAGAGGTAAAACATCATTTTATAAGGGATCATGTAGCTAGAGGTGAAATTGTACTTAACCATGTTGAGTCCAAATCTAACCTAGCTGACATTTTCACAAAACCCTTACCTGAACTTGAGTTCAGTACACTTAGAAGACAAGTAGGAATGTGTTGGGTAGAATAGATCTTGATTTTCAAACAAGTTTCCCACATCTAATTTTAAATTTTTTATCTTCAAAATTGCTTAATTTTAAAATTAACTTTTCAAATTCTAGGAAAAATAATGTTTTCAAAATCCTAACTTTATTAGTCTTTCAAAATTTGGACTTAGCCTATGATCCGGCGGTTAGAACAGGGGACCCCCATTCTGAGGGGTCCATGCCACGTGGAGGTCAAAAGGCTAGGTGGTCCGTCGAAGAAGGGTGAGCCGACCGGACTCAGGAGAAAAGGGCAAGCCGATCGGTCTGCCAATAAACATCTGATAGTAAAAGGCGCCCTGACAGGGATCGGGGTTCCGACGCTCAATGAAACAGTAAATAATGACCGAGCGGAAGACCTAAGAGAAGGCAGGACGTAATGGGCGCGCCGCCCGGCCGGCGCAGGGAATTAAAGCCTTCCGGACGGCGCTCTTCGTCTAGCCGGCCGGATGGACGTCCTGGCCGGGGGTGGGTAAATAGGGACAGGAACATCTGCTGACAGCCGTCAAGTCGTATGGCTAAGCCATACTCCTAGTCTGACAACGGGGTGTCCTGTTGTCCCATCGAAGGCGCGATGGGACTGTTGCAGTATGACGTCAGGTAAGCTTTCTGACAAACACATACCGAGGTATGGGCTGGGGACACGTACGCGCCTCGGTGGGCGTGTAGAAGCTCTTTCACCGCTCTATATAAAGAGCCGCAGACTTCGCCGGAGGTACACATTCTACGATTTTTGGAGTCGTTGCTTTGTTGCTTGCTTGCCTGACTTGAGCGTCGGAGGGTCGCCGCCGGGAACCCCTTCCCGGCCCGACTTCTTTGCAGGTTCGCCGGAGCGTCGTCCGACCGACCTGAGATCCACGCCAGCGACTCAGAGAGCGCCACGTGCCCAGCGCCCGTTGATTCGGCATTCGGACAGGATCAGCCTAGAATCTTCCAATTAGATACCATGCTCCCCTAGGTTCAGCCAGAGCATCTTACAAACACACTAGGCGTAACTTGTTTATGTTTGAAAGAAACTTAGAACGGCGTGAGATGCATAGGGTACAGTCTAGACTCCAGAATGCATATATCTGTGTATTATAGTGAGTCTGGGCGTTAAAAACTAACTCTACATTAATCAAGCTAAATGATCCAGCCCTAGTCAAATCTAACTGGATTACTAACTTAACTTGACTAACCAAGTGAAAACTAGTGCCCTCTAGGTATTCAGCCAGTAGCTAAAGGTTAGACAGTTGGTTAAGGATATTAAAATTTCAAATTAACTTAGCTTGCACTCTAAGGCTCTGATACCCTGCTAAAGGTAATTGATAAATATTCAAACTCATGCTTGGACATTAGGGTTTTAACCTTACTGCTCCTCCCTTGCCTTTAAGGATTTTCATATAATTAAAAATTTCGTTTTGACTTTTATAGTCGTCTTCAAAACTAACCTTTTGAATTCCATTTTGAAAATTAAGGTCTCAAGTTAACCCAAGTTCTCATAAGTTTTTAAACTAATTCAAAATTAATGATTCTTAAATGGCTTTAAAAATTTAACGAATATTTTTCAACAAAGCCTTTCAAAATTTCCGTTTTGCAAAGTTAGCCTATTATTTTTGAAACTTGCCCGTTGAAAATCATTTGTGTCAATTTTTTCAAAATTTAACCTAACTTTGCACAAATGATGGCTAAGTAAAAAAAAAAAGTTCTTCAACATTTTTTTAGTAAAACCTACAAAAATGTTGGTTTATAGTAAACTTTTTGAACACCAAATTTATTGGTCTTAAATCTTAGACATTTCAAAGTGTCTCTTTCTCTCTACAAAAGTTTTTGATATATGGCAAAGAGGGAGAGTAACAAATTCAAAGAACTTACTTAAATTTTCCTTGAGTTTCTTTGAAAATGGTAGCAAATTTAAAGAACTTACTTAAATTTTCTTTGAAAATTAAAAGAACTTAAAGAAAAAGGGGAGCTAGTATTAAGGGGGAGTTTATTTTAAGGAAGCTAAATTTATCATGCTTGTGTTTATCATGCTTATGCTTATTCTTTATTGCATTTACTTAACTTTGAATTTCGATTGCCATAATCAAAAAGGGGGAGATTTTTGGTGTGGAAAGCATCCGACGATCGAACCTTAGTTTTGATAATGGCAAAGGGACACAAAGTTAAGATTAATTGTTATCTAATGTGCTTAAATGAGATTGCAGGAAAGTCCTAATTGTGGTTAAGTAGGTGAAAAACCCTAGGGGGTGGCAACCCTAGGTCCTAGGGGGTGATAACCCTAGGTGGTAGAAAACCATAAGGGGCGGTAACCTTAGATCCTAGGGGGTGGTAACCCTAGGTGGTGAAAAGCTTAAGGAGGGTAACCTTAGGTCCTAGGGGGTGGTAACCCTAGGTGGAGAAAAACTCTAGGGGGCGATAACCCTAGGTCCTAGGGGGTGGTAACCCTAGGCAGAAAGTTCAGTCGGTCTGGAGGACCGGACTGACATCAGGTAACTCTCCTGAGTGGAGTAGATGAGAACGCGTTCCTCGTAGAGGGAACAGTAGGCGTCGAGTCGACCTAGGGTTTCCGGTTGAAAATCCGAAGTCAGACCCAGACAGTCCGTTGACTGTCGATATTTCATTTAGTATACTTATTCTGTGCTAACTTTATTTTGCAGGGTATGTGTTTGGGACTAACATATTTTGCAGGAACAAAGAAGTAACTTATACCTCGGATGAACAGTGTCTGAGGCGCCTCCAGGGAGCTTGGAGGCGCCTCAGGTGCAAGCCAAAACCAGCTATCCAGAGGAGCTGGAGGCGCCTTCAACGGGACTGAAGGCACCTTGGACCAGGGATTGAAGGCGCCTTGGATGGCCATGGAGGCCCCTTCAAGCTGATAAGGTGCGACGAGTTCAGCAGTGATCCATGCGGCTGACTCGGGAGGATTGGAGGCACCTTGGATGGTGTTGGAGGCGCCTCCAGCACTGTATAAAAGAGGGATTCGAGCAGCAGCCAAATACAACAATTCTAAAGTGATCCATCTCCAACGTGCTGCTAACGAAAGCTTCCGATCAAGCTGCGACAAGCTCCCGACAACCCGGCGCTCCGTTTTCCATAATTTAGTTGTCGATATTACTTTAAAGTTCTTGTGTGCTCAATCTATATTTGTACTGAATTTTACGAGATTATAGTTGTTGCCCAACATAAATGCTGAACGAGCGTGGGTCTTGGAGTAGGAGTCGCCACAGGCTCCGAACCAAGTAAATCACTTGTGTTCGCGTGTTGATTGTTTTATTTCCGCTGCGTTTATTACTCGAGTTTTGTGATTCTGAAATGAGTGAAAGCCACGAGCGCTATTCCCCCCCCCCCCCCCCCCCACACTAGCGCTTTCGATCCAACATGGTGTATTGCGTCCAATCAAATATTGTCATAAAAGATTGCATATCTAAAGAGAAAGTATCATTCCTCCATATTGGATGCACCGTCACCCTACACACAAGGATACAGACAATGCAATTAACCAAATAAAATAAAAGTATAATAAATATTATTAAACTCCATTAATAATCCTTCATTGACATGTGGTTTAAGTATTTACGCTACCAAATGATCATACCTTAACTGACTGAACTTCAATAATGCATTGGCTATCACACCATCTGTACTCTTCTTAAAAAAATGTCTTCGCTTGTTGAGATAATTACAATACTACTATGTTATTAAGGATTATAAAATAACGAATTACCTACTCTCGACCGTACCTTCAATATTGTGGTCTTCACCTTGTTAAGTTCAACACAATTTTTTCCTATTTGTGATGAACTTGTATCTTCGGTCTTTGATGGTGTAGGAGCATCTGGTTCGACAACCTGAACAATCTGTTTGCCTTTTTTTTTTGTACATTCGGATATCAAACTTCTCTGAGTTCTCTTTCTCTTGGGGCCTACACGAAAATTAGTTGGTAGTGTAGGTAGATTACGGTCTATGCCTTTTGATGCTCTTGGCTCCCCAGATACCTTACGTTGTATAATTTCTTGGAGCTCTTTAATCTTATTTTCGACATCGGCGATGATTTTGTCTTTTACATTTAAAATTCTGTTATCCACGTCAGCATTGATAGTCTCAGCCTTGGTTGCACTCGTATCCCGTTGCTTACGCAGTTCAATTATTTGTAGATCATATTCTTTAAGCATAGAATCCATCTCAGCAATCATAATATCCTTTGCTGTTAAGAGACTATCGCTTCTGTTGGTGCAATATCCCTCAGGTCAAGGTTGACCTGGGTAACCAAGCTGAGTCTTGGTTTGGGTTTAGATGTTTGACAATAAGATATTGATTGAAGAAGAGTCAAGTAGGTCAAGGTTGACTGGATACTTGACTGGGAAGTCCTAACTGGGATGTTAGGCAAAATGAAAGACCTAGTGAGTGAAGCTAGGCAGTATGAAAGTCCTGGTGAGTGAAGCCAGGCAGAAGAAAAGTCCTGGTGAGTGAAGCCAGGCAGAAGGAAGTCCTAGTGAGTGAAGCTAGGCAGATGGAAATCCTGGTGAGTGAAGCCAGAAGGAAGTCCTAGTGAGTGAAGCTAGGCAGATGGAAATCCTGGTGAGTGAAGCCAGGTGAAAGTCCTAGTGAGTGAAGCTAGGCAGATGGAAATCCTGGTGAGTGAAGCCAGGTGAAAGTCCTAGTGAGTGAAGCTAGGCAGATGGAAATCCTGGTGAGTGAAGCCAGGTGAAAGTCCTAGTGAGTGAAGCTAGGCAGATGGAAAACCCTAGTGAGTGAAGCTAGGTGAAAGTCCTGGTGAGTGAAGCCAGGCAAGGGAAAATCCAGATGGATCAAGGATGATCGGACATCTGGTGCTGGGAAGTCCAAGTAGGTCAAAGGATTGACTGGATACTTGGCATGAAAGAAAAGTCTAAGTAGGTCAAAGGGATTGACCGGATACTTGGCACAGAGAAAAGTCCAAGTGGGTCAAAGGGATTGACCGGACACTTGGTAAGGGAGTCCTAGCAGGTCAAGGGAGTGACTAGATGCTAGGCATGACATACCAACAGGTCAAGGTTGACCGGATGTTGGTTTGGGAGGTTTGGGACTTGGTTTTGGACAAAAATCAAGTGCTGGATCGATCTAGGCTCTGGATCGATCAGTGGATCGATCCAGACCTGTCCCAGCGAACAGAGAGCCTCTGGATCGATCCGTGGATCGATCCAGAGGTCCCAATCGATCAGTGGATCGATTGGGACGCGACTGCTTCGCGCGATAAGCGCTGGATCGATCCGTGGATCGATCCAGGCGCTTTTCCAGAGCACAGAGGCGCTCTGGATCGATCCGTGGATCGATCCAAAGCCTCCCCGATCGATTGGGAATATTCGAATCGATCGGGATCCGACCGTTGGCGTCGTTTATAGCTGCAGGCGTGTGATGGCTGCGGCATCTCTTCACGATTTCACTCCAGATTACTCGCCAGCTCCTCCACAGCGCTCTCAAAGATCAGATCGCCAGTTCTTGAAGGATCTTGGAAGCTTTCCAAGTCAAGAGGCGGATCAAAGGCAAGAAGAGAAGCTAGGGTTAGGGTTTTCTGTACTCATTGTAAGCTTTGCGCTTGTATTTTGTTTCCCTTTCCTTTCTTCTTGTACTGAGAGTCTTGTAGGGCTTCTCCGCCCTCGGTAGTTACCGAAAAGGAGTGTTTTCATAGTGGAGGGTGCGTGCATGGTGTGGATCCTTGGATTAGTCACCTCTTGTGAGGTGGATACCAAGTAAACCAACCGTGTTAGCGTTGTTGTATTTGTTTCTGTATTTTCCGCTGCACATCTTTGAAGGAACAAGCAACGCCGAGCACCGAGCGAACGCGACGAGCTATTCACCCCCCCCCTCTAGCTACTTTTGGTCATAACAAGTGGTATCAGAGCAAGGCCGCTCTTCACCGGAATCATCGCCGGAAGGGTCAAGCATAACAAGAAAAGCTAGAGGGTGAAGAAGTTGAAGCAAATTCTTCAAGTTCAAGACTTTATCAAGCTCAACTTCAAGATGCAATTCCAAGATGGACTTGGATTTGACACAAGGGTGGCTCCACCATATTCATCTACAAGCTTCGATTCTTGGAAATCAAGAATCGAAAATTTTCATATGATGGAGATAGAGCAATGGTTTGCTCTCATGGAAGGTTTTGAAGCTCCCACAAATTCCAAGGGCAAAGTACTCAAAAGGAGCAGATGGAGCTCAGAGCAAATTCAAAGGGGCGAGGCAAATGACAAAGTGACCAAGCTTCTGGTCAACTTATTGCCTAGCCACATCTTGGCTCGAGTTGGAGAATTCGAAGATGCCAAGGAGCTTTGGAGCAAATTGGCTAAGCTTCATGAAGAGATCCCCTCCACTGTATCAAATCAAGGAGAATCCAAAGAGGGCGACTCATTGGATCAAGACCAAGAGGAGGACTCCGAGGTTGAGAGATGCTCAACCTCCGAAGAAGAGGAAATCCAAGAAGCTTCATCCTCAAGGGAATGCAACGAAGGGAACAAGGAGGGAGCATACTCCTTGTTTCATATTCAAGATGATGAAGCCTCCACCTCTAGGATTGAGGGGGAGCAATCCTTGGTGACACCGGATCAAGAAGAAGGAGAAGCTTCTACATCCGGGTCAAGAGATGAAGAGGATGAAGAAGCTTCCACCTCCACAAGTCAAGAAAAATCAAATGGAGGAGCATCACTATCGGATCAAGAGGAAGCCCCTACATCCACATCACATGGAGGAGAAAGCACCACCCCTACACAAGAAGGTATAAATGTTTCAATTAAAAATAAAAATCATATAATATGTTTTGAGTGTAGGGAAAGTGGGCACTACAAGAGCAAGTGTCCCAACTTGGCCAAGAAAAAGGGTCAAGTGACACAAAAGGGCAAGGAGAAGCCCAAGGAGACCACCCCCGGGACAAAGAAGAGCAAGGAGCACATTGTGTGCTTCTTGTGTCAACAAAAAGGACATTACCGAAGTCAATGCCCCAAGGGGAAGAAGATGGTCAAGGCTCAAGGAGGCACTAGTCAAGGGGGAGCCTCCAAGGTAAAGAAGAAGGTAACATTTATTGAGCCTACCCCTTTACGTTATGGTAAAAAGGAAAATAGATCAAATTTTTATCATTTTAATGCGATTTACCATAAGAATAGGAAGCATGAGGGCTTTAAGGAAAAGCATGTGGCCCTACATGCCAAAACTACTATCCCTAAGGCTAGGAATGTAGGTAAAAACCTAAGCGATAACTCTAAGGATGTAAGATACAAGCCTAGAAACAAAAATGCTCATGGATCAAATGAAAAACCAAAAACTAAGGACTTAGTGATAGAAAATCAAGTCTTGAGATCAAGGCTTGATAAAATGGAAAAGACCCTAAAAAGGATGGAAAATATCCTAAAAGGGCAAAATGAGCATAGCCTAGGTCTAGGAGCACAAAGGTCATCTAATGGCCATAGAGGTTTGGGATACAAACCAAAGGCTAAGAAGGATGTGCCCTCTTACCATAGAGTTCCATATAGTTATGGAACAAACCCTAGGTCTAGTGGTCAAGCCAAAAATACTAGGGAAGTCATCCCTAAGAGTATTTTTGCAATAAATGTGACTAAGACTTCTAAGAAGTCTAAGAAAGTCACAAACAAGGTCACAAGGGAGGTTATCCCTAGAATTGACCTAGAAAATGTGACCAAGGCTTCTAAGAAGCCCAACAAGGTCACTAGGAAGGTATCTAGGGAAGTTATCCCTAGAGAGTACCTAGAGCATCCAAGGAGCACCAATAGGTGTTGGGTTCCTAGGAGCATCTTCTCTACCCCATAGATGGGTTAGAGAGTGTCAACTCCGATTAGAAGGGTAGTTAACCCAACTTTGAGGAAATTGACACTCAAGGAGCATTTTCAAGGTTTTTGTTAACCTTTGAAAATGAAATAGAATTATTATTTACTCCTTGAAAGAGTAAAATGTGCCAAATTGGAGAAGTATTGATCTTATTTTAAAGTGGCACAAATTTGAGAAAACACAAGAACTACCAAGTTGGGATTTTGGTATGTTCTTAGGAAATTAAAGGCAAACTAAGCCTTAATTTAAAAGTGCTACTCTTGTGGAAAAATGGAATATGCCAACATTTGAGGACATGTTTATTTTCAATTGGCATACATTAAATCAAGGAAATTAGAAATGCCAAATTTAGGCTTTGGCATTCTCTTGTAGCATTTTAGGGCAATCTAGGTTTAAGGTGTAAGTTTAGCTAAGACTTTAAGGATACTTAGATAGTTAATCTAGGTATATTTTATTTATGCTAAACCTTGCCATGATTGTTTGCCCATCATATGCCATGACATCATGTCTATTTTTGCATTCATGTTTTATTATGAAAAATCCAAAAATTACCATGTCATGACATTCATACATCATGTAGTAATAGGATATTTTCTTTTTGAAAATTATTTTCTTTTGATGTATGCCATAACATAATCATGCATTAAGTTTAATTCCTTGTAATTAAGGACGAATGGCATTTAACAACCCTTATTAACAAGTGACATTCTAGGTGGATGTCTAATATTTCTAAAATGCCTAGATAGATATGCATGATCCCTAGATTAGGGCAAAAACCAAAATTTACATCTCACAAAGACCTCTAAGATGACTTGTATGTGTTTTGTCCACAATAGATACAAGTGAGATGTTAGGAAGATGAACAAAACTCAAGATGTTGTTTTAGTGCATTCTTTTGAGTTTTAAATTCATCAAAACACATAGTTATGTGTTTTCCCATCATTGGGAAAGCTAATGTACAAGTCATGTGCATTAAGCCCAAGGAATGTGATGGGATATTGGTTTTGAAAATGTTTTTAAAATGTTTTTGGAAAACCTTGGTGAAGGCTATCTTTTGATAGTAATCACCATTGAATAGTTAGACACAAACTTGAAGAAAAACACTAAAGTTTTTGCAAGTTTTCAAGTTTGTGTCAATCTTTGAAAATATGATGTATTTTCATAGAAAGCTATTTTTCCATGATTAAGTATGCCCTAAATAATATCTACACGAAATTTCATAATTTTTGGATTTTTGTAGAATTTTCTAGGGGTTTCTGAAGTTGACTGAAATGGAATTTCAGCAACTATCAGAGCTCCGATCGATCCATGGATCGATTGGAGTTCCTGAATCGATCCATGGATCGATTCAACCGGAAATTCCAGCGAGCAGAAGCTCGCTGGATCGATCAGCCGATCGATCCAGGGAGTCTGAATCGATCAGTGGATCGATTCAGAAAGGTTCAATCGATTGGAACCCAACTCCAATCGATCCAAGTTGCTGATTTTGGCTGGGAAGGCTTGATTTCAGCATCTTTGAACCTCTTTGAGTCTAGGTAACCATTCCAAACCCCTTAAATATATTTGTATACATACAAAGGTTGTTTTCATGTTGAAAACAAGGATGGATTGGTTAACGAAGACTAAGTAGAAGTTTAGGTTGAGGTTGTTTCAAATTTTGAATATTTGAACCTCAAAACTTCTAAATTTGGGTTTCCTAATGTTTTAGGGATTCCAAGTCATTGTTGGTGCAATGACAGAAGTTACCACCATGTCTTTAGGGGGAGGGACTCTTTAAAGACATGAAAATTATTTTTCATGAACCTTGGAAGGTGGTTAACCTTCTGTTGTGAACTTGCTCAAGGTTGAGCATTTAAACTTGAAATGGGGAGAAATGGGGAGTGGATATCCTCATTATTTCAAGTGGACACTCAAGTGGTAGATAATGCTCAAGGTTGGGTAGTTGTCTACATTGAGGGAGAAGTTAAGGATAAATGAAGGGTATGGGACCTTCATTATCGTGTTGATCACAACGAGTGAGGTTGTGAACAACGATGAGCAACTCTTCAGGGGGAGAGTCTTCAACAAATGGATTTGTTGAAGTGTGCCCAGAATTGGAGCATAGGTTGATGTGTGTCCAACGATGGGTTGATGTGTGCCAATAGGGGGAGAATGTATGGTTAAGCTTAGGCCTTCATTACCTATGGGAAGGTCATAGGGGGAGAATGAAAGGACTCATGAAAGGGAGTAAGTTAGGCTTTCATTACCTAGAGGGAGTTTGTCCTCTTAGGGGGAGAATGAAGAGCTTAATTTATGCCTTCATTACCTAGTGGCATGAAGAAGGAGGCTATGGGATTAGCCTAACTTACATATGGGATTGTAAGTGTTATTGTGGTATTGTCAAACATCAAAAAGGGGGAGATTGTTGGTGCAATATCCCTCAGGTCAAGGTTGACCTGGATAACCAAGCTGAGTCTTGGTTTGGGTTTAGATGTTTGACAATAAGATATTGATTGAAGAAGAGTCAAGTAGGTCAAGGTTGACTGGATACTTGACTGGGAAGTCCTAACTGGGATGTTAGGCAAAATGAAAGACCTAGTGAGTGAAGCTAGGTAGTATGAAAGTCCTGGTGAGTGAAGCCAGGCAGAAGAAAAGTCCTGGTGAGTGAAGCCAGGCAGAAGGAAGTCCTAGTGAGTGAAGCTAGGCAGATGGAAATCCTGGTGAGTGAAGCCAGGTGAAAGTCCTAGTGAGTGAAGCTAGGCAGATGGAAATCTTGGTGAGTGAAGCCAGGTGAAAGTCCTAGTGAGTGAAGCTAGGCAGATGGAAATCCTGGTGAGTGAAGCCAGGTGAAAGTCCTAGTGAGTGAAGCTAGGCAGATGGAAATCCTGGTGAGTGAAGCCAGGTGAAAGTCCTAGTGAGTGAAGCTAGGCAGATGGAAAACCCTAGTGAGTGAAGCTAGGTGAAAGTCCTGGTGAGTGAAGCCAGGCAAGGGAAAATCCAGATGGATCAAGGATGATCGGACATCTGGTGCTGGGAAGTCCAAGTAGGTCAAAGGATTGACTGGATACTTGGCATGAAAGAAAAGTCCAAGTAGGTCAAAGGGATTGACCGGATACTTGCAGAGAAAAGTCCAAGTGGGTTAAAGGGATTGACCGGACACTTGGTAAGGGAGTCCTAGCAGGTCAAGGGAGTGACTAGATGCTGGGCATGACATACCAACAGGTCAAGGTTGACCGGATGTTGGTTTGGGAGGTTTGGGACTTGGTTTTGGACAAAAATCAAGTGCTGGATCGATCAGTGGATCGATCCAGGCTCTGGATCGATCAGTGGATCGATCCAGACCTGTCCCAGCGAACAGAGAGCCTCTGGATCGATCCAGAGGTCCCAATCGATCAGTGGATCGATTGGGACGCGGCTGCTTCGCGCGATAAGTGCTGGATCGATCCGTGGATCGATCCAGGCGCGTTTCCAGAGCACAGAGGCGCTCTGGATCGATCCGTGGATCGATCCAAAGCCTCCCCGATCGATTGGGAATATTCGAATCGATCGGGATCCGACCGTTGGCGTCGTTTATAGCTGCAGGCGTGTGATGGCTGCGGCATCTCTTCACGATTTCACTCCAGATTACTCGCCAGCTCCTCCACAGCGCTCTCAAAGATCAGATCGCCAGTTCTTGAAGGATCTTGGAAGCTTTCCAAGTCAAGAGGCGGATCAAAGGCAAGAAGAGAAGCTAGGGTTAGGGTTTTCTGTACTCATTGTAAGCTTTGCGCTTGTATTTTGTTTCCCTTTCCTTTCTTCTTGTACTGAGAGTCTTGTAGGCTTCTCCGCCCTCGGTAGTTACCGAAAAGGAGTGTTTTCATAGTGGAGGGTGCGTGCGTGGTGTGGATCCTTGGATTAGTCACCTCTTGTGAGGTGGATACCAAGTAAACCAACCGTGTTAGCGTTGTTGTATTTGTTTCTGTATTTTCCGCTGCACATCTTTGAAGGAACAAGCAACGCCGAGCACCGAGCGAATGCGACGAGCTATTCCCCCCCCCCCCCCCCCTCTAGCTACTTTTGGTCCTAACAGCTTCCTCCAAACTTTTAGTAGCTTTATGTAATTCTTGCTTTAAACTTTCAATTTTTTCTCCCTTTTCCTTGCACTAACTACAATCTACCGTATCGTCACACTGCAGTAAACCTTCTTCGGGTTGCTGTGAAGGATGTCAACCAACTCAAGAGCCTCACTTGGATGAGCCTAGTTTGGTAGTAAATCCAACTCTGATTCTGCCGGAATTAAATCTACTAAAATTTTATTTGCAGTTACATGGTCTATTATTTTTTTTGATTGTGTCAACATAATAGTTAGGCTACCTCTACCGTAGTATTCTAGGCAATTTTTAGGATGGTCTGAAGCAATAATGCTGATGTGCTCACACACCCATACCTACAATATGATTATAAAAATAATTCATATTCATTACAAATTTCGTGATATATATGTAATCGGACTTACAACCAAAATATTTGGAAATCCCTTGAGCAAGGGGGCCTTGGGTATTGCATTAGCTTCCTGTGGTTTTAGTCTTAATGTAAGCTCCAAGCCAATGGCGTCTAATTGAGGAGTCATGAAACTGTATACTGCATTGCACCAGTTAAGCCTAGCTAAGTTGTCAAAATCATCTACACAGTCAATTAGGGAGAGCACAGGTATTCTGAGAATACTGCTACTACTACAAAACAGAACAGTTGCAAAAAAATATAGGATATACAGCTGACAGTGTAGCTTATCATTTGATCTCGACTTCCTAATCAGTTTCTCGAAATGTTTGGTAGAACAATCCGAATCTTGGAAAAAATCCTTGTACAGTGCGGTGGAAGCCTCATTTAAATCGAGACGAACTATCTCTCCATTATCGGGTAGGCCAAGAATCAACCCCACGTCTACCTTTGTAAATTTGAGTATCTTCGCATGGAAGATAAAGTTTTTTTCCACCTGATCCCATTTATCAAACATATTTTGGACCTGAGCTCTTACAAAAGCACTATTAGGGAGGTCGAGGATCCACGAAAAAGGTGTGTCTCGAATCTTCTGTTCTTGTTCTACAGTCAGTTGAACGGAAGAAATAAATTTTCTGAAGTGACAAATGGTACTTTTCCAATTCATTCTTTTAGTTCTTCCTCTATTGACATAACTTGGATAACTTGGTCGATTAGCACTCACACTGGTCAACACCTCTTTTGTAGGCATTGTGAGCTTAGCTACCGTATAACCACACCCAAAAAAACAACACTTAGATTCCGTAATAACGACTATGCTTTTATTCTAACATGGTCATAACAGTAACACAAACCCTAGGTTAAACCGTTATAGAAAGAACCACTAAATGAGCAACGGAGCTACGTACGAAACCGATGCTAGAACGCCAGTGATGATAGAGTCACACCTCGAACGGAGCTACGTAGAATGCCTTCGAGAAGAAGATGACGACCGAAGCAGGAGAGTGTGTGCTTTTATAGATTGAAAGTTGGGCTTGATATCCCATAATAAATATTTTAAATTTATTCGACTCGATTAATTTGTATGATTAATTATTATTATTTTCTAATAATACTCTTTAATATTAGGCCCCACGTTGGGCCTGATATGCGCTCATATCAGGCCCACGTTGGGCTTGATATGCTCTCATATCAGGCCCAACGGTGGATTATTTTTTTTTCAACACTTCCTACCACACATATATAGATTTAAATCATGATTTTCTAGCACTATTGAAATCCTTGCAATTTCATAATCCCACTCGAACTAAAATGGGTCAAATTAGAGGTGTGTAGGTCCATTAGTGGGTTTTGACCAAAACCCACTGATGTCCCTCCCCTACTTGGATTTACCTAGAATCAAGTTCCCTGTGAAGGTCTGAGTGGGGAGATGGTATATATGGTGTCAAAACGAATTTATACACCTTGTAAACTAAGTTATGGCTCCGTGCCAGTTGGGCCTGATATGCTCTCATATCAGGCCCAACGGTGGCTGAATTTTTTTTTCAACACTTTCTACCACACATATATAACTTTAAATCATGATTTTGTAGCACCGTTGGAGCTTTTGCAATTCCATAATCTCACTAGAACTGAAATGGGTTAAATCAGAGGTGTGTAGGTCTATTAGTGGGTTTTGACCAAAACCCACTGATGACCCTCCCCTACTTGGATTTACCTGAAATCGAGTTCCCTATGAAGGTATGGGTGGGGACATGGTATATATGGTGTCACAACAAATTTATACACCTTGGAAACTAAGTTATGGCTCCGTGCCAGTTGGGCCTGATATGCTCTCATATTAGGCCCAAAGGTGGCTGATGTTTTTTTTCAACACTTGCTACCACACATATATAGCTTTAAATTATGATATTCTAGCACCTTTGGAGTCCTTAAAATTCCAGAAACTCACTCCAACTGAAATGGGTCAAATCAGAGGTGTGTAGATCCATCAGTGGATTTTGACCAAAATCCACTAATGGTCCTCCCCAACTTGTATTTACCTGAAATCAAGTTCCCTGAGAAGGTCTGGGTGGGGAGATGGTATAAATGGTGTCAAAACTTATTTATACCCCCTGGAAACTAAGTTATGGCTCTGTGCCGTTGGCACAGAACCAACTGATGGTCATGCTGTAGACTTAAACCCTATGGTAGCACCTTCAAATGTTATTTTATTTTATTTTTTTAAAAGGACCATGGTAGTACGTGTTGAGTTTATAGAAGGGGGAGATAGAATCAAGTTTTAAGAAATGATTTAATATCAGGCCCCACGTTGGGCCTGATATGCGCTCATATCAGGCCCATGTTGGGCCTGATATGCTCTCATATCAGGCCCAAAGGTGGCTGATTTTTTTTTAACACTTGCTACCACACATATATAGCTTTAAATCATGATATTCTAGCACCTTTGGAGTCCTTGAAATTCCAGAAACCCACTCCAACTGAAATGGGTCAAATTAGAAGTGTGTAGGCCCATCAGTGAGTTTTGACCAAAATCCACTGATGGCCCTCCCCTACTTGTATTTACCTGAAATCAAGTTCCCTGAGAAGGTCTGGGTGGGGAGATGGTATTGTTGGTTAATCCTAGGAAGATCGTACTGGTTCCACTGTACAAAAATTTTGTACAAGCGTCGAACCTTTCCTAAATAACCTATTGTATTCTTTAGAAGTTAAATTAGGAATCGCAAACGGAACTTAAAATTATTGATTCCAAATTTAATTTATCTATTCTTAATGGTTTAGACTTGGATCACAAGCGAAACTTAACACTATTGATCCAAATCCACCTATGTTATAAATTCAATTAAATATTAATTTCCAAAATTGGCTTCCAGGTTAAACATGGCGAGACACTATGCTTTCTTGGATATGGGAGCAACCACCACTTCCTAGACAAAGCCTTTTAAGGAAAGCTAATATTTAATTTCCTTATATAACTCTAGGTTTAACCAAAAGGAACAACCAAATCACAAATTCGAAAAAAAAACACAAACTCGAATAATAAATTTGAAAAACTAGAATCTAATGCCTCTTGTGTTTGGAATTCATACAAAGAAAAATAACTAGCATGATGCGGAAGAAAAATACTAGTTATACCTTCTCTTTGTATGCTAATGACCGCGAGATCTTCTACCGTATTCCTCGCCTCGCCTTGTGCGACGATCCTCCAAGATGAATACCACCCAAAGAGCTTCTCCTTCTTCTCTATGTTTCGGCCACCACCACCACCAAGGAGCAAAAGAGAGCAAAGGGAAAAGAGAGGGAGAGAGGGCCGACCACAAAAGGATCACCAATAAGAGAATAAGAATTGTTATCTCATGAGGCCTCCCCTCCCCTTCTTTTATATTATTTGGCCAAGGCAAATAAGGAAAGACTTTTTTAAAAAATTAAAATCTTCCTCTTGTTTTTCCTTTTTCCTTTTCTTTCCTCTTGATTGATTCAATCACGAAACATGGATTGATTGGCTTGATTGATTTAATTTGGCCGGCCCCTTACTTGGGCACCAAGCAAGGGTGGTCGGCCACTTAAAAAGGAAGGAAATAATTTTTGTAAAAATTTTATAAGCAAAGAAGTAAACCTCTTATAAAATTTTACAACCTCTCTTTTAATTTCCTAATGTGGATGTTAAAAAGGAAAGTTTTAAAAATTAAAACCAAGTTTTAAAATTTAAAACTTCTCTTCTAAAATTTTCTTTTTTAACATGGTTAGAAAATTTTCAAATTTAAAACTTCTCTTCCTTTTTTCTTAAAACCATGAGGATGGTTAAAAAGGAAAGTTTTAAAACTTTTAAAATTTCTTTTAAACCATGTGGCGTAATTCAAATAAGGAAAGTTTTATATTTTAAAAACTCTCTTTTAAAACTTGTAGATATCTACAAAGAGAAGATTTTAAAAATTTAAAATACCCCTCCTTATTTGAAATATGTGGCCGACCTTCTTAAAGAAGCATATGGCCGGTCACCTCAAGGAGAATATGGCCGGCCCCTTTAGCTTGGTCACCAAGCCATGGGTCGGCCCCTTCTTGGACACCAAGATGGGATTTTTATGAATGGACTTGAGGCATTAATGAGGATACGACAGGGACCTAGAGGAGAAATCAGTTTTGGCCTTCCAATGAACTTGAGTATCCCGTGTTCACCCCGAACACACAACTCAAGTTTATCAATAATAACTCATTCCACTAGAGAGTTATTATTGTACTACCGCACCAATCCCAAATTACATTATGGGCTCCTACTTATCATGAGTGTGTTAGTCTCCATGTGTTTAAGATAATGAATGGCCATTATAAGTAAGTTACTGACAACTCACTTAATTAATATCTAAGTCCAAGAGTAGTACCACTCAACCTCATTGTCATGTCGGACTAAGTCCACCTGCAGGGTTTAACATGACAATCCTTATGAGCTCCTCTTGGAGACATTCTCAACATACATTACTAGGACACAGTTTCCTTCTATAATCAATAACACACACTATAAGTAATATTATTTTCTAACTTATCGGGCCTATTGATTTATCAAGCTAAATCTCACCCTTTGATAAGTTAAAGAAATAAATACTAAATATATATGTTTGTTATTATATTAGGATTAAGAGCACACACTTCCATAATTACTAAGGTCTAGTTCTTTTATTAAGTCAGTATAAAAATAACTTACCTAAAATAGTCCTACTCAATACACTTAGAGTGTACTAGTGTAATTTATTAGTCAAGATAAACTAATACTTAATTACACTACGATTATTCCAATGGTTTGTTCCTTTCCATCTTAGTCGTGAGTAACTATTTATGATTTATAAAGAACTGATAACATGATCTTCTGTGTGTGAAATCACACACCATGTTATCTACAATATAAATTAATTGAACAACTACACTTAACAAATAAAATATAGACATTTGACCAATGTGATTCTTTTATTTCAAAAATAAATGTTTACAAAAGCTAGACTTTTAGTATACACTCTAACAGGTATAAATAGTGTAAAAACTTATTTATACCCCCTGGAAACTAAGTTATGGCTCCGTGCTAGTTGGCACAGAACCCACTGATGGTCATGCTGTAGACTTAAACCTTATGGTAGCACCTTCAAATGTTATTTTATTTTATTTTATTATAAGGACCATGGTAGTGTTGGTTAGTCCTAGGAAAGCACACCGGTTCTACTATACAAAAATTTTTGTACAAGTGTCGAACCTTTCCTTAAATAACCTATTGTGTTCTTTAGAAGTTAAATTAGGAATCGCAGACGGAACTTAACATCATTGATTCCAAATTTAACTTATCTGTTCTTAATGGTTTAGATTTGAATCGCAAGCGGAATTTAACACTATTGATTCAAATCCACCTATGTTATTAATTCCATTAAATATTAATTTCCAAAATTGGCTTCCAGGGCTGCATGGCGAGACACATGACCTTCTTGGATATGGGAGCAACCACCACCGCCTAGACAAAGCCTTTTAAGGAAAGCTAATATTTAATTTCCTTAAATAACTCTAGGTTAACCAAAAAGAATAATCGAATCATAAATTCGAAAAAGAAGAAACACAAACTCGAAAAACTAATTCGAAAAACTAGATCTAATGCCTCTTGTGTTTGGAATTCATACAAAGAAAAATAACTAGTATGATGCGGAAGAAAATTACTAGTTATACATTCTCTTTGTATGTTAATGACCTCTTGATCTTCTACCGTATTTCTCTTCTAACCTCGGACGTTGTGTGGGCAACGATCTTCCGAGATGAGAACCACCAAGAACCTTCTTCTTCCTTCTAGGTTTCGGCCACCAAGAGTCCTTCTTGATGGATAGGTTTGGCCACCACCAATGCTCCAAGGGATGCTAGAGATTAGGCTTCCTTTCTCTCCTTCTTCTCCTTGCTTGATCCGGCCACCAAAGCAACTCCACCAATGAAGAGGTTTCGGCCACAATAAGGAGAGGAGAGAAAAAGAGGGGCCGACCACACCACCAAGGAAGAGAGGGAGGAAGAAAAAGAATAGAGTTGTTCCCTTGAAGGCACCTATACCCCCTCTTTTATATTCCTTGGTCTTGGCAAATAAGGAAATTTTAATAAAAAACTTCCTTAATTCCTTTGCTATGAAAAAGAAAATTTATTTAATTAAAAACAATTTTCTTTTCTTAATTATAATGGCCGACCACTTTTAATCCACAATCAAGGAAAGTTTAATTCACACAAGAATTAAAACTTTCTAATTTGTTTCCGGAAATTTATAAAAAAAATTCTCTAATAATTTTTCCCTTCATGATGGTTTGTAAAAAGGAAATTTTATAAATTAAAATTTTTCTTTTAAACATGTGGATGATTTCCAAAAAGAAAAGTTATCTTAAAAAATTAAAATCTCCTTTCAATCTACAAATAAGGAAAGATATCAAATCTTTTCTTAATCTTTTGTAGAAACTAATAAAAGAGAATATTTAATTTTTAAACTCTCTTTTAAATCATGAACATGGTTAAAAAGGAAAGTTTTCTCAAAATTAAAATCTACCTTTCAATCAACAAATAAGGAAAGATTTCAAATCTTTTCTTAATCTTTTGTAGAAAGCTATAAAAGGAAAGATTTAAATTTTAAACTCTCTTTTAAAACCATGGAATCCACATAAGAAAAATTTTAAAAAATAAAATTACTTTTAATTTAATAGGGTCGGCCACCTAAGCTTGGGTTCAAGCTAGGTCGACCACCTCATGAACCCATGAACCATGCCTTTGGCCGACCCTAGCTTGGACTCCAAGCTAGCTTGGCCGGCCCCTATAGGATGGGTAAGAAGGTGAGTATAGGTGGGTATAGTACTCTATAATTAAGAGGCTACGATAGGGACCGAGAGGAGGAATTAGTTTTGGTCTCCTGATGAAATTAAGCATCCCGTGTTCGCCCCGAACACATAACTTAATTTCATCAATAATAATTCATTCCACTAAAGAACTATTATTGAACTACCGCATCAATCCCAAATTACATTTTGGGCACCTTCTTATTATGCGTGTGTTAGTCTCTCTGTGTTTAAGATATCGAATGTTCATTAATTCAAATGAGTTACTGACAACTTACTTAATTAATATCTAAGTCCAAGAGTAGTACCACTCAACTTTATCGTCATGTCGGACTAAGTCCACCTGCAGGGTTTAATATGACAATCCTTATAAGCTCCTCTTGGGACATCATCAACCTAACTCTCTAGGACACAATTTCCTTCTATAATCAACAACACACACTATAAATAATATTATTTCCCAACTTATCGGACCTTTTGATTTATCAAACTAAATCTCACTCATTGATAAATTAAAGAAATAAATATTAAATATATATGTTTGTTATTATATTAGGATTAAGAGCACACACTTCCATAATAACTAAGGTCTAGTTCTTTTACTAAGTCAGTACAAAAAGAACTTACCTAAATGGTCCTACTCAATACACTTAGAGTGTACCAGTGTAATTTATTAATCAAGATAAACTAATACTTAATTACACTATGACTATTCCGATGGTTTGTTCCTTTCCATCTTAGTCGCGCGTAACTATTTATAATTTATAAAGAACCGATAACATGATCTTCTGTGTGTGACACCACACACCATGTTATCTACAATATAAATTAATTGAACAACTACACTTAACAAATAAATGTAGTTATTTGACCATTGTGATTCTTTATTTCTAAATAAATGTTTATACAAAAGCTAGACTTTTAGTATACACTCTAACAGGTAGCACGTGTTGAGTTTATAGAAGGCGGAGATAGAATCAAGTTTTAAGAAACGATTTAATATCAGGCCCCACGTTCATATACGACCCAACGGTAGTTGAATTTTTTTTCAACACTTCTTACCACACATATATAGCTTTAAATCATGATTTCTAGCACCTTTGGAGTCCTTGCAATTCCAGAATCCCACTAGAACTGAAATGAGTCAAATCAGAGGTGTGTAGGTCCATTAGTGGATTTTGACCAAAACCCACTGATGACCCTCCCCTACTTGGATTTACCTGAAATCAAGTTTCCTGTGATGACCTGGGTGGGGAGATGGTATAAATGGTGTCAAAACTTATTTATACCCCCTGGAAACTAAGTCATGACTTTGTGTCAGTTAGCACAGAACCCACTGATGACCATGCTGTAGACTTAAACCCTATGGTAGCACCTTCAAATGTTATTTTATTTTTTTATAAGGACCATGGTAGCACGTGTTGAGTTTATAGAAGGGGGAGATAGAATCAAGTTTTAAAAAATGATTTAATATCAAGCCCCACGTTGGGCCTGATATGCGCTCATATCAGACCTACGGTGGGCCTGATATGCTCTCATATCAAGCCCAACGATGACTGATTTTTTTTTCAACACTTCCTACCACACATATATAGCTTTAAATCATGATTTTCTAGCACCTTTAGAGTCCTTGCAATTCTAGAATCCCACTAGAACTTAAATGGGTCAAATCAGATGTGTGTAGGTCCATCAGTGAGTTTTGACCAAAATCCACTGATGGCCCTCCCCTACCTGGATTTACCTGAAATCAAGTTCCCTGTGATGGTTTGGGTGGGGAGATAGTATAATGTTGGAGTGTATACTGAAAGCCTAAGCTTTTGTAAACATTTATGTTAAATAAAGAATCACATTTGGTCAATTTATCTACATTTATTTGTAGTTGTTCAATTAATTTATATTGTAGATAACATAGTATGTGGTGTCACATATAGAAGATGATGTTATCAGTACCTTATAAATTATAAACAGTAGTTCACGACCAAAATGGAAAGGAACAAACCATTGGAAGGTCGTAGTGTAATTAGGAATTAGTTTATCTTGACTATATAATTATACTAGTACACTTAGAGTGTATTGAGTAGGACCATTTGAGGTTGTTTCTTTTATACTGACTTTATAAAGGAACAAATATCTCAGTTATTATGGAAGTGTGTGCTCTTAATCCTAATATAATAACAAGCACATATATTTGATATTTATTTCTTTAATTTATCAATGGGTGAGATTTAGTTCGATGAATCAATAAACCCGATAAGTTGGGAAATGATATCACTTATAGTGTGTGTTGTTGATTATAGAAGGAAACTGTGTCCTAGAGATACTAGGTTGATAATGTCCCCAAGAGGAGCTCATAAGGATTGTCATGTTAAACCCTGCAGGTGGACTTAGTCCGACATGACGATAAGGTTGAGTGGTACTACTCTTGGACTAAGATATTAATTAAATGAGTTATCAGTAACTCACTTAATTAGTGGACATTCGATATCTTAAACACAGGGAGACTAACACACTCATAATAAGAAGGAGCCCAAAAATATAATTTGGGATTGGTGCGGTAGTTCAATAATAGTTCTCTAGTGGAATGAATTATTATTGATAAAATTAAGTTGTGTGTTTGGGGCGAACACGGGATGCTTAATTTTATCAGGAGACCAAAACCAATTCCTCCTCTCGGTCCCTATCATAGCCTCTTATTTATAGAGTACTATACCCACCTATACCCACCTTCTATACCCACCTAAAGGGGGTCGGCCAAGCTAGCTTGGAATCAAGCTAGGGTCGGCCTAAGCATGGTTTAAGGTGGCCGGCCCTAGCTTGAACCCAAGCTAGAGGGGGCCGGCCATATTAAATTTAAAAGAATTTTAATTTTAATTTTTATTATGTGGAAGATATAATTTATTAAATAGAATTAAAATTAAAATATCTCTCTTGTAAAGAATCTACAAAAGATTAAAAAAAGAGATTAGATCTCTTTCCTTATTTGTAGATTGGTGAGATATTTTATTTTCTCTTTAAAAATTATTCAAATGTTGAAAAATTAAAATTATAGAAATTTCTTTTTATCAACCATGAAGAGATTTTTGAATAGAAATTTTATTTTTAAAATTTCCGGAAACAAATTAGGAAGTTTTAATTTGTTGATTAAAACTTGTCTAATTTATTCCTCCATGATGTGGCCGACCATTATAGTTTAATTGGGAAATTTTATTTTATTTTTCTCAATTAAATCATGTCAAGGAAATTAAGGAAATTTTATTGTAATTAAATTTCCTAATTTACCAAGGCTAAGGAATATAAAAGAAGGGGTGGGGGTGCCTTCATTGGAGACAACCTCTATTATTTCTCTCCCTCTTTTCCTTGGTGTTGTGGCCGGTCATCATCCTCTCCCTCTCTTCCTCTTGTGGTGGCCGAATCCTTCATCTCCCTTGGAGTTCTTGTGGTGGCCGGATACTACTTGGAGAAGAAGAAGAAGAAGGAGAGAAAGCTTGCATCTCTTGGAGCTTGGTTGGTGTTTTGTTCTTCATCTTTGATAAAGCTTCCTTATTGTGGCCGAACCTAGCTAGGAGGAGAAGAAGGTGGTTGGTGTTTTCTCATCTCGAAAGATCGTTGCCCACACAACATCCGAGGTTAGAAGAGGAATACGGTAGAAGATCAAGAGGTCTTTCTAGAAGGTATAACTAGTAATTTTTCCTTTCCGCATCATACTAGTTATTTATGGAAATAATACCAAACACAAGAGGCTTACGATTCTAATATTTCGAATATGTTTTTCGATGCTGTGTTCTTTTGTTTTATTTATCCTTGTGATTTAATTGTTCTTTTCGGTTAACCTAAAGTTATTTTAGGAAATTAAATATTAGCTTTCCATAAAAGGTTTTGTCTAGTCGGTGGTGGTTGCTCCCATATCCAAGAAGGCCGTGTGCCTCGCCACGTCAGTACTGGGAACCAATTATGGAAATTAATATTTAATGGAATTAATAACTTAAGGTGATTTGCGTTGAACGTGTTAAGTTCCGCAGGAGACCCAAGTCAAAACCTAAAAGAACGAATAGATTAAGTTTTGGATCAAACGTGTTAAGTTCCGCAGGCGATCCAAAATTTAATTTAAAAGAACACATGGTAGCTAGGAAAATGTTCAGACCTTTGTACAAAATTTTTGTACAGTGGAACCTCTAGGTTTTTCGAGTAGCAACCAACATATAAATGGTGTCAAAACTTATTTATACCCCCTGGATTAGAAGTTATTGCTTCGTGCCAGTTGGCATGGAACAGTGACCTGTTTTTTTTTCAATGACTCCTATCTTATTTTTCAAGGATGACTACAATTTCTTTGTCTAAGTTTGAACTTATTTATATTTCAAAACATATTTACATTACTTTGAAATTTCAAACCCCTTCCTGTTGAATTGAAATGTAGAGATATACTAAACCTATATGGTGTGAAGTATTAATTATGCCTTGCAGGTGATGGTTGACACTTCTCATACCTACAATACCACTGTATCATAAAATAAATACTACATAAAACGATATAACAGAAACATCACTTTCCAAAACTATTTTTCTTACAATCCTATGTATGTACTGCATACAAAACATATGGGTCAACTCCTCAAATTTACAATTAATTCAAGAACCAGGGGTTGGCGGCATTCTACAGGTCCTCCGATTATGACCCAGTTGTTTGCACCTGCTGCATTTGACTTTTACTTTCCCATTATGTTTTGACTCGATCCTTGCCTTTTTTCGCCTACCCGGCTGCACAAGGCTACGAGGACATAGAACTATAATGTTGTTTACTCCCCTAGGCCAAAATTCCTTGCTTCGACAAGGGTAAATACAATCTATGTATGTTGCATTCCAATTCTGTGAATGAAAATAATGTTCACAATATGAGAGTGTATCCATGTTCCAGTGAATGATGACGACAATTGCATGTGAGCAAGACAATCCTGAAATTTGAAACTCCCCGCAGTTACAATATTTTCTCTCCAAATCAACAATGTATGAAGCGCCCCATGTCTCTACTTCCATTTTAGATTGAGAGCAGGGGTGGACTTTATATCGTCTAGCTTTCTCCCTCCTTGATTCCATTTCTTTGGTAGCATGAGGTGTCAATGCAACATACCATTTCAACACTTCCTCCCTACGGTTAAAGAACCATTGAGCAACCTTTCTTCTGGTATTATCAATTAACCTGTTTATGGGAAGTTCACGCGTTTCCTTGAACAAAGCATTTAAACTCTCTACACAACCGGTTGTTAGGATTATGTACCTTCTGCCACTAAAGTGTGCATTAGCCCATCTTTTAGGGTCAATGTTCTGAAGCAATTTATGAGCATCTGGATGTTTTCAAGCATGGACTGCATTATGAGATCATATTGGAGTGTTGTGTTTGTTCGAGCTGCTGCCCAAAACAAGCCCAAACCTGACCTACTGCCAGTATCTGTTACCATATTGCAAGACATGTGGTGGCAACAAAAAATATGATTGGCGGTAGGGTAGACTTTCCTAACTGCTGATATAATACCGCGATGTCTATCTGATACTATAGTCATTGACTCTGGATCAACATCAAAGAATCTCTTCGTATGATCCAAAAACCACTCCCATGTAGACCCACATTCAACTTCAGCGATTCCAAAGGCTACTGGGAGGACATTATCATTAGCATCAATTGATATATCCATCAACAACACACCCGGATATTTGCCTCGTAGGTGTGTGGCATCAATTTCAATCAATTTGCGAAGATACTCTTCTACAAGCTCCAAAACCCCAAAAACAGCATTGAACTGATTATCTCCATTCCTGTGTAGTGCCACATAGGTTTCAGCATCCCTGACTCTTAGCTCACGCAGATATAGTGGAAGATCTCTATATTCTTGGTCATAATCTCCAACAACTTTCTTTATCGCTTTTTCTTGAGCTATGTATACTTTTCTGTATGATATGGTCACTTCAAACCTAGCTTTTATATCTGCTATAATTATACTTGGCTTGTATTGTTCATTAGCAAGAAATTACTCTTTAACAAAAGAAGCTACAAAGGATGAAGAGCATGCTTGATGATCAGTATTTTTCCTAATGGTGCCACATTGGTGTTCCTTTATATATTTCGTAACAATGAACTCTACATCCTCCGGGCAACTACTCTCCATTTACACGATTGATTGAAGCAGACGACTTTTACTTTATTTTTCCGTGTGTCAACTGGGTTATATCTCATATGTTTAACCATGGCATGTTTCACAAGTGCATTCTTGAACTCTTGTCGAAACGGAAAAATCTGTCCAACAAAAAATTCATGCTCATATGTTGCCTCTTCAATTGGCTTTTGGAGCAATCGAGAATTTAGAATATATGGATCATCAGCTATTGGGAACTCCTCCTCTAAGTCACTGTACTGCTATAGAGATATTTCATATTGTTCAATCTGCATATCATCAGCTAAGAATGTACAATTCTTGTACATCTGTATTACATTGCAATTCCTCTCTAATTCGATTATAATACCCTTCCTCCTCACTCTAAGTAGGCTCAAAGTAATGATCAAGTATTGTACAAGGATTCAGAACTTCATCTTCTTGAATACTAACTTCTTTATTTAGATCAAATGTGAAATTACTGGTTCTATTTCTATTTGTGTTAGGCACACAACTATACTGCGAAGATGATGGAATATTTGTTCTGGATACTTCTCCTACATTAGCTCCATGTCCAATGCTAGAATTTGTATCAAGTGTATTCCATATCTCAGAGAGAATTTCTTCAGTTATATGATCGTCCCTGATAAATAAATTTCAAACTAATTTAGTAAATTTGCAACTACATAATCAAGTGTTGTCGTTAATTTGTAATTTTGCTCAATTGAAACCACTAGGAAGGGTTAAGCGAGGAAAAGATTTATATGATATAAAATCCAACTTTTAACCAAAGATCACGTTGGGCCTGATATCGATGATATCATGCCCACGTTGGGACTGATATTATCGATATCAGGCCCCTACTGAAGTAAACACTTCTTGTAAATTATGACCACCACTGACTAAGCCCTAAATCCTAAATAAAAAATGGTTAGCCAAACTTAACTATCAACCTCATAAACTAACAAGACTTAAAAATATTACATCATATTGAAGGTATTGTTGAATATTTATTCCCCACACAATGAAAATAAACCATAACAATCATTTTTTCCACCACCCTTTGCTACAATACTGTAATTTTTATTTACCATCACTATCCTAATTTACAGTAATAAATCTATACATACATGTCTAAATCTTTAAATGTATTCTTCTACTAATTTTCCTCTTGTAAGAAGTTTGTCCTTCTCGGCTGACGTTCTTAACTGCAGTTGTCCTTTGGCCTCCTCTTGAAACTCTTATGCCAATATCCCGAAAAGGCGAAAACCTAACTGGTCTATTGCAATCCCGCCAACCAGCACGAGCAGTAATGGCAAGCGCAGGGTTCATATTTCTTTCGTGTTTATAACACCATGTAGAGGGATGGAGGGAGAGAGTCAATGAGATGACGTGTATCCGAATCATAAATTATTTTTTTAATTCAATTTGTGTCTTGGATGCTTGAAAAATGGTGATTGAACAACGTGGTTACCAGATAGTCAGAGGAATAATCTAAAAATTGAATTTGTTAAATTACACCTTTTGATAAATATCAACCTACGATGTACTTTTTGATAAATATATTATACCATGTACCCCTTTGATAAATTGTCGTTTATAGAAATAAAATTTGATGCAAGGTTTTTTATTTGCGATTAAGTCCTGTATTTCTATATATAAAAGAAACGCGTATGATCATTCTGATTGATTTTATTGATCACTAGCAATAAGCATGAAATTAAGCATTTAATTAATTCCAAAATACGCGTAGCGACTGGACTACATATGCATGAAAATAGAGGAAATTATTATAATGTTAAAATTATTAAAGGCCCCAAATAATTAATGGAACCATCCTGCTGCAGATCTCCAGTTTATGCTAATCCGGCGAGAAAAGGCACGGAAGTCAGCCATTGATCCCCCTGGATGAAGGCCGCCACCGTGAACTTGCTCGCCTCGACCGAGCTGTTGATGACCCTGTAGCCGGGCCAATTCACCCGCGGAGGCGCCGCGCCCGCCCCCTGTTCATGTACTCCCCGTAATACAGAGTTTTCAGCGCGAAACTCCCGTTCCACTCCAACCACCCCGCCGGCGCGATCAAGCTGTCGAGGGAGGACTGCATGAAGACGGTGCGGGAGTACTCCTTCCAAGGCCGACCGAGGTAGGTCCGGAAGCTGGACTGAACCGGCGCCAGGTCGGAGGCGGCCGCGACCTTGCAGTTATGAATGGAGATGCCGGTGTTCTGGTTGGGGTCCTCCCGCCCCTGCGCCGTGAAGATGTTCTGCTGGTTGTCGAGGGGGCGGCGGGCGTAGAGGCTGCAGTTCTGGAGCACCACGGCGGCGTTGCCGAAGATGAAGTCGACGGTGCCGTAGACGTCGCAGTTGCGGAAGAACTGGCGGAGCGAGTGGGCGTAGAGGGTGTCCTGGTAACCCACGAAGCTGCAGCGGTAGAAGGCGGATAGGTCGGCGCCGACGCGGAGGGCCACGGCCTGGTGCTTGCTCGGCCCCGCCGAGTTCTCCACCGTCAGATCGCGCATCAGAAACCCGTCGCCCACCACCGCTTCATCAATCACCATCAATTTCATTAGTCAAACAAGCAGTAAAGGACATCAATTAATGCACGATCGATTTGTCTTTTCCAAATGACTCCGGAAATTACGCTGTAAATTAATAAAAGCACTAATTAATTAATCAATCAATCGGTGGAAGGAAAAAAAAAAAAAATCTGCGTTCACGTTCTGTCGGAGGAGTGGACAAAACAATTCTTGACTTCCGAACGAGGGTCGAACCAAATTGTCCTAGCCGCCGTGTCTCCTATTTTAATGGGAGCCACCATGTGATGTTCGTTTACTTTAAAGTTTAAAGCGTTAGTTCTCTCTATATATATTCATGTTCTGTTTCCATAATGCACTTTAAAATGCTTGCTCTAATTGGGAAACTGCTACTTTTTGTGAGATCTGCACAAGTTTACTGATTGTTAATGCATGCACTCCTCCTAAATGGCAAAAGGGTTTAGCAATTAATATGTTGTAATCCACAGCATGAGTGCAAGGAATTCATAGCAATTATTTAGTAGAGATTCATGCATAGCGAATTAAAAGCAAAAGGAAAAGTCAAAAAAAAAAATGCAATTAATTAAAGCTGTCAGAATCAATTATTAATGGTGTCAGGTAACGAGGTGCAGGGAGGAGACGAAGAAATAGGTTCGAGTTAAGAGTTTACTCACCGACGGTGGCTGACCGGAAGGTGGTCCATCCATCCACCACGTTCCTGCTGGCTTTGATCACCGTCTTCCCGATCCCGTCGCCCATTAACATCAAGTTTTTCTTCTTCTTCGTCACCTCCACGTTCTCCAGGTACGTCCCCGCCTTCACGTGGATCACGAACCTCTGCTTCCCGTTGCTCGGCGCCGCCTCCACCGCCTCGCTCACCGTCGTGAAGTTCCCGCTTCCGTCTTTCGCCACCACCAAGTCCGCCTTCGTCTCGTTAGTCGCCGCCTGCAGCAGCCTCCGGTCCTTCTTGGGCAACCACGCAGGGAACTCGCTGACGGCGTCCAACTCGCCGTACCCCTCCGGGGCCTCTTTCCGGCGAGGTTCCCGCCGCTGTATCTTCCCCGCCATGGCAAGGGAGTTGCTGACCATGTGCGACAGGTGGTAGAGCCGGCTCTCGATGGCGTGGCGGTATCCGCCGTCGTGGCCGACGTAGGCGAAACCGTCGAGGCAGGTGTCCTGGTTGGTGATGGCGGCCGAGAGGACGGTGCGGACGTCGTCGATCAGGGAGGACGGGTTGCGGCGGGAGAGGTCGGACGCGGCGACGGCCAGCTCGTCGAGGGTCTGCGAGAAGAGATCGAGGCAGTCGGAGAGGGCGTAGCGCTCGCGGCCGTCCAGGGCGTAGCTGTGGTGGCGGAGGTAGTTGGAGCAATTCTTGGCGGCGGCGTTGACGGCTGCCTCAGAAGCGTTGATGGTGGCGCAGATGACGTCGGGGAGGGACTTGGCGTGGAGATCCGGGATGACCGAGAGGGTGGAGGCGCACAGTTCTGGGTACAGAGTGCCTTCGCAGTGATCGACTCCGGCGGGTGCCACCGGCGCCGGAAAAAGAAAACAGAAGACAATGCATGAAAGAGCGACCTGGCTGCCAAAGATCATCGCCATGAAACTCATTTTTGAAAGGCTGAAGAATTGTGGAGCGTTTTTAGTGACTAGTGATGAGGAAATCTCATCTCATTTCATTTCCTTTTTATGAATAAAAAAAAGATGGAACCCGAGGAGGATGGGGCCGATGGAGCCATCTTTTATTTGTGGGGAACATTTTCACGTGAATTGATTGAAATTTAAAACTGGATATAAATTTGCAAAAGTACGCGAATAGATCCGTTGAATTTCGATTCTTTATGAGCACCGACACGATAATTTTACAATAAATTTTATTGGGTAGAATTTGACTAATTAGAAATTTATATCCCCTAATTATAATACAGGGTAATGCTAAATGGCCAGAATCTGACCAGCTAGAATCAATACATGCAAGTGTATACATGGGTATTTTGATAATATTATCTGTGTACATTAATTACATGCATGTACATATGTATGCATTTTAATTAGAGCATAGGTAATTCTAGCTGGCCAGATTCTGGCCAACAAGAATTATCGTTATAATACATCCATGTGCATGTATGTAATTAAATACACATTTGATATTACTAAAATGTTCTTGTATATGCATGCATGTATACATTCTAGCTTACCAGATTCTGGTCATTTAGCACTACCCTTTTATTATTACGCGTGTGTAATATAAATCTTGTTGGCTAGAATCTGGCCAGTTAGAATTCTCTATCGTCCAATCATAATACATGCATGAACATGTATGTAATTAATATATGCATATAATATTATTAAAATACCTTTGTACATACATATATACAAGAATTCTAACTGGTCAGATTCTGACCATTAGCATTCCTATATAAATTATTTGGATCTTTGAAAATCCAAATTGTTTGGATTTTTTAGTAACCAAGAATTAATTATTTAGGTAAGAACTCATGCAATAGCGACGCTAGAAAATGCCATCAACAAACTACTATAACGGATTTTCTTATGAAAAAAATTATTTTAATTTAATATTATACTTGTCTTAGTAAAAAAAATTAAGAAAAATATATTTTTTAACGTTTCTTTGATCATAGTGTTGTCAATTTTAAGATATGGGACTAAAGAGAACTATATTTTTTTATATAAAATAATCAAAGAAAATTAATGATGAAAAAAATTTATAATAATATGCTATAGCTGAGTCTCGAACTCTAGATCACTGATTGTTTCGCTGGTGGAATTACTAATAAATCTTGAAATTATTTTTAGTGTGAATAGAAAAAAAATATTAACGTAAATGTATTTTAGGCTTCACCAAAATTAGTTAGTAAAAGAGGAGATTTTTAATAAAATAATAAGATAGTAATATATATATATATATATATATATATATATATATATATATATATATATTTTGCATGAAAAACTATAACCTTTAATAATTCATATTCGGCCTCATCTACAGTCCATTAACAGTCCTCTCGAAAAATCATACAAAAAAACATGTGCAATTTCACACAATTGCAGATCTGTTAAAAGACTAGCAATGACAGTAAAAATCAAAAGGAAACAATATCCACACCCCTCCTCTGAATTTGAAAGGAAACATATCGACGCGTTTTGTGAATTTACTCGAATTCAAATCTCATGAGCAGTCTAACGGATTTAAACTTCATTCCTTTACGATCAAAGAGTGGCACTGATCGGAACCCTTGTCGTAGCTCGGAAACTGGCAAGCATGTTTGCCCTGCGAAGTCATCTTTCCCTGACTTGTCGTGCTCGTGCACTTCTATCCTCAGCAGGGCGAGTTCAGGCACCGTCAATGGGAAGATGAACTCCTCGTCCCATACTGGGATCCAGTTATCCTCTATTGCCTTTGTTTTCTTCATTGTGGTGTCAGATGGCACCCCTGCGATCCCTAGCTGTTGAACAACGACTAATTATTTGTTTTATATAATGTTCAATAAATAGAATGAATTGGTTTCAGATTCATGTTATCAATCAGATTAGCAGATAAAGAAGGCAGGCTCGGTTACTCTTGTATAGAAATCTGGAGGTGAATATGAATCAAAATGTGTTTGGTTGAAATCCACGCGCCAACCATCGCCCATGTATACTTTGACCTGGAGAAAGAAGGAAAATGAAAAAAAAATCTTAAACCGCAGTAAAATTGGACAACCAGAAAGATGACATAACTTTCAAAAGGAGAAGAAAAAGATACCTTCAAGGTTTTCTTTACTGGAAATTTAGCTGTAGGATCAAAATCACCATCGTTTGGCCCATTCTTCAGCAAGAATTCAGGTTTCTTTACGTATCCGCATCCTCCATTGACTTTATAGAATCCATGCATCAACCACAATGACCTTCCATATCCCTATCAATGGGAAAGTGTTGAATATAATAGTAATGTCAAAAATGATATGATAAAATTGCAGCTAGAACCTCCGAGGAACAAAATATAGATGATGATGAGTCCCCCAGTCCCTGATAGCTGAATTCACAACATTTATACGAATATTATATTTCTAATAATACATTGTCTGAATATTTGAATCACTTACATTTTACCAGAAACTATCTGTCAGATAAACCATCAATAGTTTCCACCACAAATTAGCTACACCATGTGTAACCATATGCAAGCTTACATTTGGAACTTGATGCCTATTTGGGCTTTACATTTGGAACTTGATGCCTATTTGGGCTTACATTTGGAACTTGATGCCTATTTGGAAGTCTATCTTCCCTCTTAGAAATGGATCTCATTTTTGAAAAAAAAAATTATATCAATGTCTCAGAAAGAAGCCACTGAGTGAATGACATTTTATAAATGAGTTTCCTTTGTTTCATGAATCTGAGATGAAACAGTTCCTAATATAAACGCCTTGGAGACATGCAAAAATAAAGTAGGCCTTGGATAGAAATTACTATGTTAGTCAAAATATTGCTTCAAATTTATTTTACAATTATCAGAATTCACAAGTCTATCAGAAATTTTCTCCAAGAGGTGATTTTGGCATCATATGTAAACTGCTGCTTGGCAGCGTGAGCCAAGAATGTTTTTTTCCTCTTGAAGGGCTAAGTCTTTGCACAATGGTCTTACTCAAGCTCCACATCAGATGGATAATTGAATGCTCACTGCGTCCTAATTTTTCAAATATAATCACCAACAGTAGTCAAATGCTCAAAATATAATCGATATTGGCAAAAACAAGAGTGTAGTTCTCCCATGCTGGTTTCAAGCCTTCTGCTGGGACCAGGTTAGAGTTACTGCAACATTTGAAAACTGAACTATATTCTGTGGATTATCCAAAAAAAAAAATATATAGTTCTATCCAACAACAACAACATCAACCAAGTCTTATCCAACTAAATGAGGTCGACTATATGGATCCTTTTACGCCATTGAGCTCTATCTCCTACTATATAATCATTCTATATTTAAATAAATTTTATCTTGTTTTATTGTTGCTAACCAAGTCTTTTTTGTCTTCCTCTTCCTCATTTGATATGTATGTTTGTTATAGTTTCACATCGCCTAACTGGAACATTTATTGGTCATCTAAGTACATGCCCGTACCATCTTAAATGTGTCTTTCGAAGTTTTCCCTCAATAGATGCAACTCCGACTTTTTCTCTAATACTCTCATTTCTTATTATATCTATCCTCATATGTCCACACATCCACCACCTTAACATCCTCATCTCTATAACTTTCATCTTCTGCTTATGTGCTCGAATCATAGCCCAACATCCAACTCCATATAACATAACCGATCTAACTTCAATTTTATAGATTTTTTTTTTAAAATTTTAGAGGTTTGTTAGATATAGTTCTATCCTTGTGAAGTAATTAATAAACATTCAATTGGATGGAAACTTTTTGCGCGTGAAATATCAAATTAGAATAGAGTAAAAACAAAATAGCAAAGAACCCAAGATATGGCTCACCTGCATATTAAATGCCACCATCTGAGCACCATGAATCCATCCAACGAATGGGTTATAATTAGAAGAATTGACACGTGTACCCTTTGGATATATCCGAAGAAGATTTCTCTGCGTAAATCTACAAGAGAAAGTGAGTATCAAGAAGCTGCTGGCAATTTGTTTACAAGGTAAAAGAGTCTTGACGTCAAGAAAAAATTCTTAAATGAAATCTCCACATGGAAAGGAAAAAAAAGTGTCCTTTTTCAGTAATAAGTTAGTTGTCCACACAAGTTAAAATAAAGATCTAGTACCTCACTAGATCCAGACCATGAGAAGCAGCTGCCTTTGCAAGTTCCTTCTCACTCAAACTGAGACGTCTGACTTTATCTGGATCAACTTTTAGTGCATCACTTAAATCGCCCTTAGGTTTTCCAGCACGAATAGTGATCAAAGACTTGTACTCTGGTGGGGAACTCTGATTTACTTTTTGGTCATCATCAACATCACTATCATCACCATCATCTGAATTATCTTCTCCAGTCTGAACATTTTAGTTATTGTTATGGAGGATTGGACTCCAGGAAATTGTATTTGGATTTCCATGTAGCGAAAATAATAATAATATTAAATATTAGCAATATGATACCTTATCAGCAGATTCAAGCTCAGTCTGAACATCAGGAACCTCTTTCCCCCAAGCTTCATCATCTGATTCATTCACATCTTGGGTGTCACAATTATTTTCTTTGTCATTCTTAGCTTCAAGATACTCTTTTGGTGGTTTGGTTGAAATAATAATCCTTTCCTTTAATGCTTCTGGTGAAGGGAATTCATTAGAAGATTCTGATTCAGGGTAGTATAGCATGTCTCCAAATGTTTCTACAACCATCTAATAAATCAGTTAACTGTAAGAACTAGGTTTACAGGAAAACATCAGCAATTTCCACTCAACTGAGAAGGAAAAAAAGGTAAGACGATAACCTGGGCTACTTTGGCCTGAAGATCAGGAGTAAGATGGTCCTCCAAAGTTATGATGACAGGATATGGTGATGCAGTAAAGGCATACTCCTTGATGGACCTTAGGCATTTAATAAGCTCCACTGGAGATGTCAATGTCCTATGGAATGGATAAAGAATACAATAAAATAGAAGGAATGTGGATGTAAAAAATATGATTACAAAGTATTATTGAGCTGAACAAGATTTGCATAACACGCAAAGTTAAGACTGGGACATTAAGGGCATTGTTTTAGTACCTTCCATGGAGAATATCAATGTCATCTTTAGTAGAATTAGGCCACATATCTAACTCAATTACTCTAACACCATCTTGGAGTGCTTTTATAATTGGAACATCACTGCAATCACTGCTCAGCTGATTCCCAGTCAAGTATGAATTATGCCCTGTATAGATGTAATAGTGGGATAATGGAGCAGTCATATCTTGGTGAACCTGTTGATGAAAAATGTGTTATCTAGTTAATTTGCATACTTAGCTGGCAAGTCGAAAAGTTATCATGCAACAAGTCTATGAATTGTCTTAACATTAGGCTTGATTCTGAAAAGCATGTGTGTCAAGCACATAGCAAGAAAGAGAAAGTTCTTGCCCTAGATCAATAATCCTACACTAATATTTTTTTCTTTGAGGATGATATTTTCTCCTTGCAGCAAACACGTAGCATTACATTAGCAATAGCTTGAGAAATTGATAAGTGACTGAATTCAGATGATGGGCAATGTTGCTTCAATGTATTCCCAATTTTTTTAGTCATAAATTTCTATTGAAGATCAAGCATCGAAATATTTTACAAATGTTGCTCTAAAATGAATTCGTTGAGGTGTAATATATGATCATTTTTTAATGCAGCATTAGGCTGAGCCTGGACCGGTAAAGGAGAACAAAGCTTGTAAAATCAAGTTCGACCATATATATTAAGTTGAAGCTTGTGCAGATAAAAAAGATTCATCCAAGGTCTAAACATGGAAGTGCTGTGGCTGGACGCAGAAACTTACAACATAAATCAAAGAAAAAAAAAGAAAATTGTAGGAACACTGAAACTTTGGAGGCTTCTTGCATAGGTTAAACAGAGAGAAGCACAACAATTCATATTGCATAAATTTGTAAGTTTATATATTAAAGTCTTTTCTCTTAATGTTAAATTCTTGTCTCTCGAGAATAACAACCTCACATCCTCTTTGCTTTCATTTCAACAAAGAAAACATATATGCATACAATTTAAAACACATAATGTAACATTGCACAGGAGGTCATATTTATAAGTGACATGAACATAATTAGCATCTAAAGTGTCTATCACTTGTCAAACGAGTGCTTAGATTAGGGATTAAAATTACAAGAATTATTCCTCTCTTGGAGGAGAAAATCATCAAAAACAACCCTAATTAATTTCTCATTCTCAAATGAACAGGATCAATTTTTTCCTCCTAGAAAGCCAACTTACTTAATAGAATTACCTAAAGAGATTGTATATTGCATATACTATATATATATCCTATTAGATCAGCACGAAGATAAAAAAACGACCAGATTACTTGCTTATTGCTCATATTGCGGGTCAAGCTATTTCCCAACAACAATAATTGAGATGTAAGTTAACACTAACTTTATTTTTGTATACAGGGCCTGTGCATTTTTTTTTATACTTTGTTTTTCTCATAATTTCGTATATCAAGATAGGCGGTCTGGGACTCTGGAGCATATGAAGTGATAACATTGGTAGGTCTCCCCCTTCATCCCATAAAACCAAATAAATCCACGTTGTTCCCAATCCCAAATAAATAGAATGGATAAACTAAGTCATAGAATCGCATTGTAGCCCACGTGATTCATGAAGCGACATAGCCTTTTTCAACAAATTAAATGAACACCTAGCGTGGGAGGAAGAATGTGCAAATATAATGAACAGAAAAGAGATTGATTGAACCAAATCAATAAACTAGATCAATAGCATAGCATTGCAACTCTCCTGATTCAAACAGCAAAGTAAATTTTTTCTCCTAATCAATTAATCGATTACGTAGCGTGAGAGAAGCAACCTGCAAAGGTTATGATCATAAAGAAAATTAATCCCTAAATCACGTTTCTCGCATCAGATATATTTCAGCCGCTGATGCTAGGTAGTCCCTAAAAGAATGTCTCTTTGGATCGTAGGAGGAGAAGATGACGGCGGGCAAAGGGCTCTCACCTGAGATCGAACAGGAGGATTGAGATCCTCAGAGAAGAGGTAGTTATAGAAGTCTTCTACGGTCAATGCGGGCTTGGAGAGGATAGCAAGGAAGGGCTGGCGTGGGCGAAGCTGGATGGTCTGCTCGATGATCCGATCAGCATCATCGGGGGTGGCCTCGCCCTGCGCTTCGGTCAGGAAACGGCGGAGTTGATCGGCGTTCATGTGGGTGGCGCCCTCGGTGTGGGTTTCGAAGGCGGCGCGGACGTCGGCTGGCGGCTGGACCTCGGCGGAGCGGAAGCGGCGGGTGAAGCAGAGGCAGCAGGTGTAGGTCCCCATTGGGCAAGCGATACATAGATCGTATCACCCACCCTGCTGCTTCTCTTCTCTTCTGCGACGAGGAGGAAGAAGGGGAGGAGGAGGAGGAGGAGGAGGAGGAGGGAGTTAGTGTTGTTGGGAGGAAGAATCGAGAAGCCAGTGCTTCCTAACCGTTCGAAACGTAATATCCTACGCGAATCTTTCGGACGCCAATGCGAAGCGTATCTCGACTCACCTTTAGGATTTTAGAAAATGTAATATATATATATATATATATGATTATAATATTAAAGTTAAAGATTTTTTTAAAAAAAATTATTTTTATTTAAGATAAGTACCATAAAATTATATAGTAATGATATAATGTCTAACTCCCATCACATACGTTCGTATCACTTCCATGCCCCACACTTTTATATGTATCTTGCATATTTTACCTTACACACCTAGTACATATCTATTTTTTTAAATTTAAAAATATTTTATGTTTAATACTATAATTCAATCTTTAAATTCTAAAAATAAAAATTTATTGATATAATCAGAAGTTTTAAATAATTTTTATTTATTTGGAAAACAAACTCAAAAGCAATATTCAAATTAAAATCCCTCGTGCGAAAGAATTCGAAATTCATGCCCGGTCATTGTGGTTTCAACTTTCAACCAAGTCATTTGATCGTTTGCAGGACAATAAATAATTAAGAAAATTTCATTTCAAATGTCATCAATAATTTTTAAAAAATAAGCATAAAAGAAACCTTTTAAAAAAAATGTTGTCAAGGATAATGTTAAAGTTTCTTCCATTCAAAAATGTTGTCACAATTAATCCATTCCAATCTGCCACGTAATGGATCCGGTAGATAAGGCAGTAATGATTTGATTAACTAACAAGAGAGTAAAAAAGTTGTCTCAATAATAACATTATTACTTACCTTTAAAGTACTTTTGTATTTATTTTTTTCATTATTTTATCATATATTAAATTGCACTTAATTTGACCTTACCACATACCAATTCTATGTTTTTGCTGCCCACTGCCCTCTTTTCACACCGATTAAATCAGGTTTTCATTTACTGAGACACAGTTGGTTTATATAAAAATATTATTTTCTATATTCGAGATCGATTTCCAATAGGTATAGAATATCTCATTGATTGTATCAACTCGTTGAATATGCTGCTATTACGGGATAAAATCCTCCTCAATTTCCGTCCCTTCTGAATTATGGAGGGTCATCTGAAATTTTACGTTGGATATTTATGCATGCTCATGAAATTCGAACCACCAGCGACGTTAGATCCCATATATGTGATAAATAAGTCAAACTATTCTTATTCTTAGACCAAGAAAAAAAATAAATCATACATAACTATTAACCATCAGTGTAAATAATAAGAAGAAAAAAAAACATACTCAAACATATTTATCCCACGGAATTAATTGGATCGTTCATTTTCTGAAACAAAATAGAAGAAAAAAAAAATTTTATATTATTTATTTATTATTCTCCTATATAAAACTAAAAAATTTCTCCTCCTTCAATCTTACTCTCCGTCAAATAAAAAAAATCTCATAATTGTAACATGTCTTTATATATTTTACACCCATTTAAAATTAACCCCAAAACATATAGAAGCAAACACAACCATATCATATAATCGAGTGTAATTTAGATATTTATTCCGGTAGAAAGAACTCACTTTATAAGGAAAAATTATTTGTTCACGTCATCGCCACACACAGGGAAATACAGGTGATTACGACTCCTACAATATTTTTATAACGAACGAACCATCACAAATGCAAGATTGTATAAATTTATATTGGGAGACAATATTCATTAAATCTAGAAAAATGTTCAAAAAAAGAACTGCTAAGAACAAATTCCATGGATAAAGAATTGATACAACATATTCTCGATATATTGCTCGACTCATCTCATTCATCCTGACCACCACTCTGATGACTACTCTGGAGTCAGTAGTCAACTCAAAAAATTGATGCCTGCGTTTACCTTTTCGTTTGCAAAAGTTCCATGTTTCTATGACACTGTGAGATTGGTAAGCATCAACCATGCCATGAGGATTCAAGAACAATAACTTAAAAATACTCAAAAGTTGAACTGAAAACCGCCAGGGAATCCACCACCGCCGGGATTGCCACCATCGAAGTGAAAAGTATACTGTTGGCCATGGCCACCAAAAGGATTGAAACCTCCACCACCCATCCCCATACCCTCATCAAGATCCTCACCTCTGTCGTATCTTACACGCTTATCTTCATCACCCAGTACCTGTAAATCAAGATTTATAGAACAAAAATGATGAAATAACCAACTAATGCAAACCATTAGTCAAACAATCATGTCTCATAATTGTAAGACATGAAAAGACAGAACCAATTTATATTTTTAAAATTGATATTTGTTCATGATTATAACTAAAAAAATTGGCAGCCTAAAAGAGTTGACAATTGAATATGTTTATGCCGAAATATCAAAGATTATTGGCTACATGAATAGATCACTCGTTTGACACTGTTTCATAACCATAAGACCTACAACACTAGTGCATATATTGGTAATATATATTTTTTTTCTTCATCCTTCTTTACCCACTCACATCTAATCGCTACACTGACTGACGTTATCATTGTATGGAAAAGGGGGGAAAAATAAGAACAAGTTTCTTCACATGATTTTATGTTCAACTATTATACATCAAAGAAAAAAGCATATGGTCACCAGAAATCCTAATTAAGAAATTAGAACAAATACATAGAAAGCAAACTACATTGGATATGAATGCTTTGTTATTTACAGAATACTAGTTTATATCTGAACAATGACAGGCAATATAATATTGAAAATTTTCAAAGGCTAGGATAAAAAGTAAACATCTGGCTTCTGATATTACCTCATAGGCGGCAGCAATTTCTCGAAACTTGGCCTCAGCTTCCTCTCTGTTATCAACATTCTTATCTGGATGCCACTGTAAAGCAAGCTTCTTGTATGCACGCTTTATCTCTGCAACATGTGCAGTTTTTGAAACACCGAGAATCTTGTACCAGTCCTTACGTTGGCTTAATTTTAGTGATTTTTCAGCTCTCATCAATACTTCACGGATGATCGTGTCCTATTATCAGGATTAAAGTAAGATTTTGTCCATATATATGAAGTTTAAAATACTTTCATGTGCAATAAGTGATGATATGAGAATTGGACCACAATCATCCACACTAGATACTAAACAGTGGACATGAGGAATTTATAATAATAATAATAAATTGATTTATTCTTAGATATCATATCACTTGCTTTAGTAACTTCCAACAAAATCAGCAGAGTAGCAAAGAATAACTCATGTCTGTAGAGCAATGCTTAAGGCCCATCAATGGGGATAATTTCTAGAAAGAATATTTCAAGTTCTGTTTCCTGCTTTATCCTTTATGTTTTTTTCCTTTCCAATCTTCATTTGCATTACAGCATCAGTATCCATTCCGCTGCCAACTTTAAACATTTGTTCTGCTCCCACCAGATTTTCCCAGGAATGAGCTACACTCTAGTGACATAAATCAAAGACTGAAGAACTTATCATATTTGACAAAACATCATTTCCTTTCAAACAACCATCACTTAAGACCTCAAATTTTAGCACACAATTTGATTATATGGTTATTGTTTTCTTTACAACCCTAGTTATCTGTGAAAGAGCTATCACTAGCTTTTACACAAAACCATAATAATGAGAAACATACATAAAAGCGATGCATCACAAAAAGGCATGTTTATATTATTTTAACATGAAACATAAATTTCATTATCAATGCAATCTATGCGATAATCTCAAATCAATGAACCAATTTAATTCTTTCATCTTCAAAGCTTTGCAAGCATAATTATTAGGACAGGACTAGTTGCACCCACACGGAAAAGTGAGAAAGTTGTAATTTTTTTTAGATTACACTGGAAAATTTTACAACAGTTTTAACCATTATATCTACAAGAAGACAAGCCTGAAAACAAACTAATCAATATTTATCGTATAATTTTATGTACAAATAAATATTTGGGAGGAATATAGAAAGCACCATAAGAATTTTATATTTCCAACATGCAAATTAATTTTTTTTAGATTCCACTGGAAAATTTTACAACAGTTTTAACCATTATATCTACAAGAAGACAAGCCTGAAAACAAACTAATCAATATTTATCGTATAATTTTATGTACAAATAAATATTTGGGAGGAATATAGAAAGCACCATAAGAATTTTATATTTCCAACATGCAAATTACAAATTATAGAATATGAACTAGACCTGGGGAGACTTTTCAGCTGCTATTTTTAAATCTTGTACTGCTCCTTCCCAGTCTTCTGTTAGAAGTTTTGCTTCTCCTCTCTGCGAAAAAGAGGACAGCCAGTTCTTTACTAAAAAGCCACCAACTTCAAACGAAAAAGACTCCCGCTCAAATATGCAATTTGAGTAAGAACTACTATTGACTGCAATTTGGCACATTGGGTACAGAAGTATTTAATATTCTCCTTTTTGGGGTGATAATATCTTAGTTATTGCTAAACTAAATGGCCACATTAGATAGTAAAGATACCAAAATTTGACTATAAAAAATGTTGCATAAAATATTGGGTATTGAATTCAACAAACTCAACTCAAGATTCATGCTCATTGGGCTTTAGAAATTTTCACTTGCTATCTAAGCTTAATGCAACACTAGAATTTCTTCATGGGGCTTAGGACCATCATTAGAAAATTAAATTATATATTCATCAATATTCAGCAAGGGGACACCAATGATATATCATTGATAGGATAAAAAAGAAAGGGAAGATGGAGAGGACCTTAGAAAATCTTGTGTGATCATCATGTACCCCTTATGCTAAAAAGAAAGTATTATTAGAAAGTGGCATGACATGACCCATTATACTTAATGGTCCAAAGTGTTGGGTTGTTTGGAAGTAAAATGTATAAAAAATTAGCACCAAAAAAGAGAATACTATAATGGATGTATGGGGTACTAGAAAAGATAAATTTTAAAACTACTAATGTTGAAGAGCAATTTCTTGTAGCTCGGATGATGAAATGAGAGGAGCTACATGTAGAAGCTATGAATATGTTCAAAGGAGAACAATTAACTCTGGATTTAAAAGAGTTGAATAGATCACAACAGTTACGCTGAGAAGAGAGAGACTAAAGAAAACTTAGCTAATGCAATAAAATGATTTAAGTGGAATTAGATTATTACTAATAACTTTGCATAGAGAGGATAACACGTGTAATTAATCCAAATATTTAGGAAAAATATGATTTAATGAATCCTTCCATGAGAAGGTCATTAGCATTTGTACAATTTGTTCATAAATATGTTTAAGACATGGAGCAAGAAATAATTTGAGATGCTCATCCATAAAAAGAGTCACTGATATGAGTATCAGAGGATAGTAAACAAACACCTTGATCACTGTAGAACACTCTGAAACAAACCCGACCAAAAGGGCAAACAACAGGATCATTTATGCATTTAGCAAAAGAACCAAAACAAACCTGGACCAAAGCTTCAACAAGCTCTTCATCAATGTTTAGTGCTTCTGTGCAACTACTGATAGCATCCTTTCCTCTTCCAAGTTTAACCAAAACCTTACACAAACCAAGGTGAAGATGCACATTATGTGAAGTATGACTAGGGTCTAATGCAAGGGCAGCCTTGAAATCTTCAGCAGCCACACGTAGCTTACCCCTGGCAGCATTGTCTTCTGCCTGAAAATCAATAAACATATCCAAGATTACTAATTAGTTAGCATTAATCACATTTAAATCTTCATTACAGCTCTAAATTTTCATTTTTTGGTCTTACACTCTTTGTCTTCTTTAGCAACTGTTTCATACCAAAATAAGCTTTCTTCAGTTCACTATGCTCTGGATCTAGACGAAGTCCTTTTTGATAATGCCTGAAGTGTAACATTCAGCCACAATAAGAACTTTAAATGAAAGCTCTTCCTGACAAAATTCAGAAAACAAACCTTGATGCAACATCATGATCAGAGAGATAATAATATGCACGGCCCCGTAGCAAAAGTGCCTCCAAGTTATCTTCATCTTCTTTAAGTATGTAACCAGCCTCTGAAATAACACTAGAGTAGTCTTTCAGAGCGAGCATTAATTTCAACTTGAGAATTTTTGCCTGCAAATAACAAACATAAGAAGTGTAAAACTGCATCACATACACAAATCTCCAAGGTTACCTAGTTGAGCAACATATATCTAATAATTACCTCCAAACACCCTGATGAATAGACAAGCACAATTTTATTGATGTAATCCATAGCTTTTGGATAGTCACCAGACTCAAAATGATTGTATGCAGAATTTAATGCATCATGTGCCTGCAATGTCTGAGAAAGCTCCTTCTCAACTGAAGGAGACTTAGGCTTTAGCTCCAGAAATCTTTTATAGTCTTTTTCAGACTCCTCAAACCTGCATTTCTCAAAGGCTCTGTAAGTTCTCTGTCCTCAAAGCTAAGCCAGTCACAAGATAACAATTAATCATCATTACTATCATCATCAAGTCATGTTGTCCCAACTGTTTGATCAACTACATGGCCCTGACTCCTCTGTTGGACACTATGCAATGCTATCTCACTACTAAGAATCAAATTAATTAGATCATTTTACTACCCAAACAGCTAGATGATAGTCAATGTTTTCTATGGTCTCCTTCATCCCTCTACATCTACCACTTCAATAGATTCACTCTTCCAACTACAAAATCAGTTCGTTGTCTTTGAGCATACCCATACGATATCTATCTTCTTCTCATTTTATCATTTATTAGAGCTACAACACCTATTTTCCTTCGAATATTAATATTTTTTAGAATATTGCCCTTCCTAATAACTCCACACAGCACCTTAGAATTATCATTTCAGTACCAAAATGACAATTAATCTGCCAGTAAATATGGAGTTATAATTGTTGAGCTAATTAGGAAAATATCATCTAATACATTTTAATTAAAGATATTTTCATTTTCTGTTCATTGAGAGAACCATACGCATTTAAACAATTGTTAGGCTTGTAGGAAATGGGAACATGGGCACGCCCACGTTGCCCACATTTGCTTGGGACAAAATGTCCCCTTTACTCCTACAATAATTCCCATTATAAAAGGAGCGTCCAAGGGTGAGAAGAGGGCTTCAAAACGTGAGAGATATTCGATATGTGAGATTCGTTTTCACCGTGGAAGGAGACACATCCAAGCAACAGGGATTTGGTTTGTGGATCTGTCGAGAAGGTTCATTGTAATCTTCTCGCTAACGACAAGCACGGAGATTTGTTCTTCGTCTTCAAGAGATCACTTCGCTTCAGGAGATTACGGTAAGTTTTACGGTTTTCGTATTTTAGTATTTCATGCATTTCAATCTTCATTGGTATCAAAGCAATATGTTCTAAATGCATGAGAAAATTCCTAAAATACCTCTTATTTCTGTACGTGATTTCGTTGCCGAAATTGCGATCGATCGCTGTGAAATCATAACTAAGTCGTGATATGTGATCTGTCACCAGGCCTTGAAAGTAGCAACCCATTTCGCTGCCGAAATCGTGATCTGTCGCTGAGTGAAGTTGTGATTTGTTGTTGTTGTCAAGCGAGATTGCGACTGTCGCAATCTACCGTTGTTGTCAGCCCCGAACACAATGGCCCCTCCAACGGAGTGTGTCTCCGTTTTTGGCCGACGGGTGACATGGGGTTGTTGATGACATGGGTGTTGGCGAAGGTGAAGGCTGGTGGAGAAGAAGAGAAAAATGGAGGAAAAGATGAAGCATTTAGTGGTCTGTATGTTTTTTTTATTTTACGATGCAAGAGAAAAAAAGTTGGATTTTGGTAAACAAAAAAAAAAACCTAAACCAAAAAGGTTTTGTATGTGTTGGCAAAAAGAAAAAAAAACACGTGTGTTAACAAAAGGAAATGTTATTTCTATGCCTGTTGGAATTAATTGTAATTGCCTCAATTAATTGGGTTGGGTTTAAACCTTTAGGTCGGACTTAAACTGGATTTGGTTCACTGAACCGGACCGACTAGTTTGGTTTAACCAACCTATTTTTGGTTCAATTAGATCCCCATCTGATTCAAATCATTAGTTGATTTAACCAAACCAGTTTGATCCAAACCCGAATAAATTAGGCATGAACCAAATTTGATCAAATCTATAGATTTATTCTAATGGGCCAGACTTAATCTAATGGGTATTGGTTTGATCAAACGGACCTGAATTTGATCAATAAGTCTGAGATTGGCTTAAATGAGCTTAGATTAAACAATAACAGAATATAGGTATGGAAGATCCTTGTCCAATTAGATCAGTTCCAATTAAGGACAATAGACCAAATTCAGGGTCCGATTTCCCAATCGATCGATCAAGTGTGTTAATCCACTGGAGCTCTTCAAATAAAGAAAATTAGTTTTTCAAATTTGCTTATGAATTCTGTATATTTTTTTATACACATGTATATTTTTTTATACACATGTGTGAATTGAAATAAACTGGTTTTGTTACTAGTTTGTCGATTTTGTACTGACATTATTATTTTTCAATTCCATATGCCTCGAATGATATGCACAATAACTCGTTGTGATGTGCGACGGAATGAGCTATGGAAGCAAATTCAAAAAATTGAGTATGACCCATATTTTGGAGTCAGAGGACATATTGGACAACTTGATCGGTTGTTATGGAAACTTGAACAAAAAGAGTTTTCAATCTTGGATAATTATAGGATCTGAGCTTTGATTCAATCATTGCTAGGGAATCCAAAGGTGGTAGCACACCATATATAGAGGCTCTTTGAAAGACGAATCTCATATGTTTAGTTGTGTATAGAACTACTTCACCATGAGTTCCCAGAAGAGGATCCTGAAGAATTTAAAGAAGATCATGAAGAATTTGATGAGAATCTTGAAGAATCTAAGAAGTCTGAAGAAGGTTCAATGATAGACCAAATTGAAAATCCTAAAGTTGCCTCAAATAAGTCCAGGTTGAAGGGGATTGAGTTGACTACTGCACTAGTGTTTGTCCTTGTGGGAGTGGTATTGACCTATCTAGTTTATTAGAGTTCTTTTATTGTTACTGTTGTTATGTACGAATAGTACTAGTCCATATGATTTATGAGTTGTGTAATAAATTTTGTCGTTATGTACGAACAGAGTTATTTTATGTGAGTTTGTTATATGTTAACAATATGCAGCATGTTTATGTTAATAATATGTTCATTCATATGTTCGTTTATGTTTATTACTCCACATGATGCATGATAATATGATCAATGCAAAATACTCTTTCATTAGTTCATTATGAGTATAATAATAAATGATTATAAATAAATGAAAATCATCGTTGAATAATGATTACATCATTAATTTGGATGTATGTAATAGTATCAATCAATGTTGATTTGATTGGTCATACGAATGATGAGTGGAAACGTAGTTATCACTTGATTTTGTAAGCCAATTCAAATTAACATTGAGTCAATCATATATTGCATGCATATGAATTACACTGAATATTAAATAATGTGTTTATTTATGTTAGATCATGACAACTAAAAATAGCATAGCTGAACTCAATAAGGGAGAGAAACTAATGAGGATAACTATAAGATCTGTCATTTCAAAATATAGTATGTACTTGAAGAACAAGAAATTTTAGAGGCTGTAAATCAGATTATGATAGAACCTGTAGATGATTCGATTGCACAGAACAGACGAGATCTTGATGTCTATAAGGTATTGAAGAAAAATGATTCCACCGCAAAAGGCATATTGATTAGTTCAATCGTAGACGACCTAACTTTTGAATATGAGTCGTATCTTACAGATCATGGGTAGCCCTCAAGGAGAAATACAGTGGAGTAAGTTTGAGTAACAAGAAATTCTAGAGGCTGTAAATCAGATTATGGTAAAACCTGTAGACGATTCGACTACACAGAACAGACAAGATTTTGATGCCTATAAGATATGGAAGAAAAATGATTCTACCGCAAAAGGTATATTGATTAGTTCAATGATAGATGACCTAACTTTTGATTGGCGATCAGAACATATATGGATAGAACTTATAACGAAAATAGAGATCTTACGGCTCATGCAGTGTGGGTAGCCCTTAAGGAGAAATAGAGTAAGTTTGAGCAAGCTTCGACAACTGACGATCAGGTTTGACAGCTACAATGACGATCAGGTTTGACAGCTACAATAAGCGCCCGAATGTTTCGATGGTTCAACACCTTAAGGAGATGTCGAATATGATTCAGGAGATTAAAACTACTAGTCATGAGTTGACCAATAAACAATAGATTCGAGTAGTTATTCATTCCCTTCCAGATTTTTGGGAGACCATGAAGCAGACCCTAACTCCACTGATGTCTTTCATTGATGTCTCACGCCACGCAGAATTGGAGGCGGAGAGAGTAGAATCCGTAAGGATTTCTGAACTGGCATATGTAACTGTCGATTCTGTTGGATCATCTGGATCTAAGAAAAAAGAAATGGTTCAAGAAGGAGAAGGGAAAGAAGAAAGAAGTTGCTACTGTGGGATAGAGCCCAATCAAGAAGAAAGGAAAGAAGATCGGAGTGAAACCTAAAAGCAAGTTTACTTGCTTTAACTGTGGCAAGAAGAGTCACTTCGCTCGAGAGTGCACTAAGCCGAAAAAGGTAAATCTAAGCATGTCTTCTTTTTCTGAGCATTTTGTTGCTAGCTCGGTGTTGTTAGCTGATTCTTATCCTTGATGGATTATAGATTCGGGAGCAACCAACCATGTAGCTCGGGAGCGAGTTACATTTGTAGAGTATCGACGGATACCAGCTGGCAATAAATGGATCTATGTAGGAAACAATGCAAGAATTAAAGTCAAAGGAGTCAACACTTGCAAACTCAACCTCCATGGTGATAGTGTTTTGTTTTTACATGATGTCCTGTATGCTCCTGAAATTCGACGGAATCTTGTTTCCGTTATATGTCTTCTTGATTTAGGGTATTACATTAATTTTTACAGTCGGTGTGTTGAACTTAAGATTGACCTAGTAGCAATCAGATATGGTTTTTTTAACAAATGGTTTATGATTCTTGATGTAGAATCAGATGTCAATTGTGCTATTGAGGGTTGTTTTTCAAACATTACACTAATTAATGATGCAGGTATAACTGATGAGGTTTAGCATGCCAGATTAGAACATATAGGACAAGAACATATGAATCGATTGGCTAGAGAGGGTCTATTGGACACTTAAGCTAAGATTCACTTATCTATATGTGAACATTATCTTGCCAGAAAAGCAACTAAGAAACCTTTTGGTAAAGGTTATTAGAGCTGAATCAACTTTGCAATTAATTCATTCGGATATTTATAGTCCAATGAATGTGAAGGTTAGTACATTTATTGATGATTTCTCTCGTTCAGTCATGTGCATTTGATTTCTCATAAATCTGAAGTATTAGATTGTTTTATTCGTTATATGAACAAAGTTGAGAATCAAATGAAACGTAAGGTTAAGACTTTACACACTGACTGTGGGGAATATTTGTCTGATATAACATGTAATGATAGAAGAATTATTAGACAACTAACAATCCCTGGAACTTCATAGTAAAATGGGCTAGCTAAAAGAAGAAATAAGACTCTTCTAGAAATAGTTAGGTCTATGATAACGCAGGCTAATTTGTCAATCTCCTATTGGGGAGATGCATTATTAGCTACGATCTATATATTTAACAAAGTGCTTTCAAAGTTAATTCCATCTACCCCATATGAACGTTGGACAAACAGAAAACCAAATTTGGAAAATCTGAGACCCTAAAGGTCGGTTGCTTATGTTCATGATAGTTCTTACAAGAATGGAAAACTGAGACCTAAGTGTAAGAAATGTACCTTTATTAGATATCCTCAGACCACCAAAAGTTAAGTTTTCATAGGTGAACAACTAGATGGAACCATCTACAAAATAAATTTAAGAGATGCAACTTTTCTCGAAATAGAGTTTCCAACCAGACGTGATGTTGATAAAAGTGTTCCTCTTTTTGAGAAGAATGAGATATTATCAACAAGAGAGGTGTTAAAAGAGATGTCTTAGTCTAGTCAACAGAATAGGAGTGATTTGCCAAGTCATGAGTTGACTTCTCAATAGCCCAACTTAGGAATAAGTGTTCGTAAAATCAAATCTAAGAAGAGATTTTATATTGAGAATGAGACATTGATGACCATGATGATGGACCTCAATCTATTGAGGAAACATTAGGATGTAGAGTTAGAGAAAAATGGAAAGGTGCGATGGTTGAAGAGATGAAGTCTATGAATAAGAATCATGTTTAGGACTTAGTCGATCTTTCTCCTAGTCGAAAGGCTATTGAGAATAGGTGGATACTCAAATAAGCTGATAGATCGATTAACAAATACAAAGCTCGTTTGATTGCAGAAGGGTTTATCCAATTGGAAGGTATTGACTTTGAAGAGACATTTTCTCCCATAGTGAAATTTGTGTCAATATGAGTTATTTTAGCTGTTGTGGCACATTATAACTTGGAATTACATCAAATGGATGTAAAAACTACTTTTCTTTAACGATATGCTTGACGAGGACATGTATATGATTCAACAAGAAGGTTTCATTGCTGAAGGCCAAGAGAAGAAAATATGTAGACTTAAAAAATAAATATATAGGCTAAAGCAAGCGTCAAGAGAATGAAACATAAGATTCAACGAAGTCGTTTTATCTTATGGTTTCGAGATGATCAATGAGGATCATTGTGTTTTCCTGAAAAGTGAAATAGGAAAGCATGCTATTTATCATTATATGTTGATAATGTGTTAATAACTGCAAATGACATAGGGTATGTGAATGAAGTCAAAAAGTGACTATCATTACAATTTGATACAACTGATATGGGAGAAGATGAGTCCATCTTAGGAGTGAAGATCATTAGAGATCGCTCTACGAGACTTTTGGGTCTTCATAAGTGTCTTATATAAATAAGATGTTACATCATTTCAATATGTCTAATTACAACGTAGAACATACACTTATAGTGAAATGTATTGTTTTAAGCAAAAGTATGAGTTCCAAAACTCCTGAAGAAATAGCCAAAATGAAGAAAAAATAATATGCCAGTACTATTGGTAGTTTGATGTACACTATGTTGTGTACACATCCCGATATCAGTTATGTTGTTGGCTTAGTCAGTTGTTTCCCGTTAAACCAAGGACCGACACTCTGGAAAGTGGTAAAAAGGATATTCAGATATCTAAAAGCCACAATAGATTATTGTCTCTCTTTTCAAAGATCTGAGATGAGACTGAAAGGCTACACAAATACAAATTGAGCATGAAACCTTGATGACAGAAAATCCACCTCGAGGAGCTATACCTTCTTGTTGAATGATAGCACCATCTAATGGAACAACAAGAAACAAGCTTGTGTAGTGCTGTCGACAATGGAAGTCGAGTATGTGGCTTGTGTAGCGGTTGTGCAAGAAGTTGTCTAGTTGAGAAGGTTCCTGAAGCATTTGAAGATTGATAAGGTCAGTGGGAGTCCTGTCATATACTGTGACAATCAAGCTGCTATAGCCTTTTACAAGGATCCTAAATATCACAGCAAAGACAAGCATATATAAATTAAGTATAATTTTGTAAGGGATATTGTCGACAAGAAAAAAATAATTGAGTATGTCCCTACACTTCGTAAAATGTAACACTTTATAAAGATAATTAGAAATATGAAATGTCATGATACATTCAGTGTAAATGTCTATGTTATATTTGGATAAAGTCTCGGTGAGCATGTTGACAAGTTGAGATTGACCACTCACATGGACAATCATCTCTATATAAATAAAAGTAAGGCCGTTACTTACCCTCTGTTTGGATGGGGTGAAGCAAGATTCATTAATGGAAGGGGAAGGGAGGGGAAGGAAGGGAAAGTAATATATTTATCTTACCCTTGTTTGGAAGGGAGGGAAAGTTCATTTGAGAGGAAAGGGATGGAAATGAAGGTTAAATATACAAATTTACAAAAATATCCTCTTATTTTTTTAATAAATCTGCATGTGAAAAAATAAATAAGGATAAAATTGGAATAATTTCTTCTTCCCCTTCCTTACACCCCAAATTGGGGTGTAAGAAATTTCGTTGATTCCCGAGCATGCAAGGGGAAGCTTTATCCTTCTCTCCCTTCCCCTTCATGACTCACTCTCTCCCAAACAAGTGTAAAAATTCTTTTTACCCATTTTTACCCTTCCCTCTCCTTTACTCACCTCCTCCCAAAGAGAGGGTTATGGAGCAACTTATGTAGCTGTGAATAGAGACATACTCATAAGTTAAAATTGCCTTAATAGTTGTGTCAAGATGAGATCATTTGTGTTAATAATGATCGACGTAAATGAACCCACCATTTACTGAACCTGTTGAAAGTCAGATTTGAATTTATGAGTTGAATTCAGAATTAGGCATTAGGTATGTCTAGATCAAAATCTGTACGATGTTAAATTTAAGGAAAACATACGCTCTTTTTAGTAAAAAGAATAACATCGTAGCATGTGATTTATACCATATGTGTTATAGCGACAATAAGGATAGTAGGAGAATGGATCCTGCTTCTCCACTATGTGAAACCCTTGAGATTATAAGTTAATCTCAGTTTTACCCCAATTTAGCTGTTTACTTAAAGTTTTAATCAGTGACTGCTACTTTAGTATGTATCCTATGGCTATGGATGATTCGGTCTATAGAGCATAACTAGGAAAGTGACTGATTTGAATGAATAGATTCTAGCTAAAAAGGAAGATCAAATAGATTTACATCTTTTGATGCGACCCATTTCTATTATACATAAAAATGATTGTGAATATTGAATGTGGAACATGTTCTTAACATAATAGTCATTACAAGGGATTAGAGATGTTCATATTGATGTAAATGAAAATTATTTAATCTGAGTAACTAGCAAGACATGAATATCTCCAAAATAATAGTTGTGTGCCACGGGAGATTAGATGTTTCCTGGATAACAGATATGTACTACAAGGAGAGAGTCTATGTGCCATTATAAGTGTGTCTCTGAATCATTTGGAAGAACGGCTATATAAGGTGTAACAATCTTCTTAACAACAATCGCTCAATATGTTTGCTGTCGCATGAATCATTTTCCCTTAAATATAGATTGGATGTTTTGCTTAGTCTTTGTGACTTGATTCTTATATAAGCTATGTGACTTATTTAGTCTCTGTAACTAACTAATCTTAGTAACTTAATTATGACCAAGTCTTAGTGACTTACCTTAGACGAGTGGGAGATGTAGGAAATATGCCAACGTTGCCCACATTTCCTTGAGACAAAATGTCATAATCCCCATTATAAAAGAAGCGTCCAAGGGTAAGAAGAGGGGTTCAGAATATGAGAGATATTTGATACATGAGATTCGTTTTCACCATGGAAGGAGAAACATTCCAGCAACAAGGATTTGATTTGTGGATCTATCGAGGATGTTCATTGTAATCTTCTCGCTGACGACAAGCACGAAGATTTGTTCTTCGTCTTCAATAGATCACTTTGCTTTGGGAGATCATGTAAGTTTTACGATTTTTGTATTTTAGTATTTCATGCACTTCAATCTTCAAGGCTACCATAAACTCAAAAGCTCAAACTATTAGAAAAGGAATTCAATCAGTACCTTTTATAATCATAAAAATCTGCCACACATGCACAGGAAGGCAAACTGGAACGATCTATGGACTAGATCGTACAAGCCCAAATTGAACACATGGATGACTTATCGAGAGTATATATCGGTTAAACAATAACGCATATGATTCTGATTTTGTATTCTTATTTTCTAACAACAGGCCCTATCCATTACATATTTTATTGTGATAAGAGACATACTATAGATGTAGAAAAAATTCTCTTTCTATTGCATTAGTGGTTCATGACATCGTGAAGAAAATGAGCTTAAGATAATTAAGAATACTAATTGCACATACATACTTGCAAATTTGACGGAAAGATGTAGCACGAAGTTGATAGGCATCTGAATGATCTGGATCTACTCTTATTGCAGAATTTAGAAGTGCAATTGCATCATTATATCGTTTCAGCTTTATCATTTCAGAGGCTCTTTTTGACAAGTCAATGGCATCGCTTGGTTTGTTTTCTGCAAATGTGCTAAGTAGAATCACATTCCAATTTGAAACCATAAATAACAGAGATAGCAGAGATGCAAAAAGAAAAGCAACGGCTTGCTAAAACCATAATTTTTTTGTGGAATTAGGATTCTATTACAGTCATCAAATCCTCTACATATAGGAAACAAATTATAATTTCATTGTCATAAATATTTAGGATTTGAATATACAAAGAAAATTAGTCCATTTGTATTCAAGAATTAACTGGAAATCATGAGCATCTGACAAAGAATTCTACAAAATACCAAGATATTTAGTATTCGTATTCTAAGATTAAATGCTTGAGAAACAGAAATCCTATTCACATTTTCTTGCTTGAATCCAATCATTTTTCAAAATTACATTTTTCAAGGATTCATTTAATTGGAATTCCTTTGAAATAAGAATTGATGCCAAACAGACTATAAAGGAACAAGTAACATTGATTTAATAGGGATCGGTTCAATCTTCCAAACAGTAAGCCGACTGCCTATTGGCTACAGCAATTGGCCTTTAGGGGTTGATATTAAAATAATAGTAAAATGTAGAAAATAAGTATATCATATTAAGGATTATTGGTGTGTGACTGTGTGTATAACAATTGCATGTTTAATCAATCAAAACAAATTTGCAATCACAAATAAATAGATCATAATTACTAAGTAAAATACTAAACACAATGACAATAAAAACTCATGAAAAAAAGTATCTGTGTTGAAAGTAAATAAATGAGAAAAAATATAAAGGATAAAGGAAATCACATGGAAGGAAGAGAATGAAAAACATTAACTGAAAAATGGCAAAAAATCAATGTAGGCCATCAGCATCAAGTGAAAAGAGGGAGGCCATAGTCTAGTGGGACAAAAGGCTTGAGCAAACAAAGGTCTTTGAGTGGGGTAATAGGAAAAAACTAAGATCACTTTCTAATATAAAATGAACTGCCAACATATTAAAAAAATTATTTTGTTTTTTTCCTTACACCCTCTTGAATACCACTTTTAAAAGATCAACCTAACAAAGATCACCTAGAAACTATGAAAAACAGTCCCTTGCCAAAACCACCTAGGCCACCAATGATTACTTGTTTGTAATGCTAAGAAATACACTTTTTATGTGCTTGAATTATAATTAAACTATCCAATCTAGGACTATCTAACTCCAGCAGAAGCCTTGAGAATTGTAATAGTATCAAATTGTAGTCAAAGAGCATTCATTCTCTTTGTCCTTACGAGATGGAGAAAAGTAAAAGTGGAACAATTGATGATCTCTTCTTTTACTTTCGTGATTACTTTCCAAATTCTGTAGTGCAATATCCGACAACAATTTATTTCTTTGTTTCATTCTTTAGCATTGGTAATTCTTAAAAAGTTAGTTCGATACTCTAACCGAGGAACCTAGATAGCATGCCAAGACACTTTGCTTATAAGCACTATCCGACCTAAAATGTTTGATAAGATAATCGAGTCAAGTCAAACTAAGCTTTAGGGTTGTAAACAATCGAAGCCAAGCTTTATGGTGTTCAAGCTTGTTTGATAAGATAACCGAACAAAGCCAAACCAAGCCGAGCCTAAAATGAACCAAGTCATTGAAATGATTGTTCAAGCTTGGCTTGATCTATTTTTTATGAGCTTGAGTTTGGTTCATTTAGATGTTATCAAGCTCTAAATTCAAATTTGTTTGATTGTTTGAAACTTTTTCTTATTTGATTGGTTATTCGCTTGATAATTCAAACTTTTTTTTTTGTTCATTTTAAAAGTTTCTTTTCATTTAACATGTTGATAAGAATTTTATTAATGAATATGATTAAACGTTGTTCACGACCATTAACGAGCTGAACACTTTCAAGTTTGTTTGTTTAGTTTAACGAATTGTTCAACCTTATTTATTTAACTCTTGCATGTATTAAACAAATATAAACAAGATCTTATCAAGTTGATCATCAAGCTTGTTCACAAAAGTGTGGTTCATTTATATCCCTACTTAAAATAACATCATGGAACTATAAATATATCATAATTATTAACATTGCCATTCTAAAATCACAATCTACCAAGGCCCCAATCATAAACGAAACAGCAAAAGTATCATAGAGTACCTTGCGCTGAAGCAATAAGACAGTAGAAGGAAACAAATAGGTGGAAGAAGAGAAGCGGAAGGATCGCCGCGGCTGCCGAGCGTTGCGTCCTCATTACCATCGAGAAAAATATTCTTCACAACTTCGAACAAAACCGATGCGCCAACTGAGAAGAGAAGATCAATAGACAAGAAGGCGGCGGCCTGTGCCGATCAAAATAGACAGAAGGAACAAATGCCCTTCAAATCGAGACGGAGTATCTTCGTCGATGTCCTAGAGATCTCCCTCGCCTCGCTCAAGCCCCTCTTTTTTTTTTTTGTTCTTCTTTTTTTTTCCAGATTTGTTCAATCGGAGTCAAGGAAATAGCCACAACAGAAGCCTTCACAGACAGAAACCTTAACGATGGGTTTACCGCACCCGTATCTCAATTGAATAAGCCACGATGACCCACAACAGAAACCTTCACAGATTGTTGGTGCAAACTAGGGTATCGTCTATTAGGTAAATGAAGAAATCCTTGTATATGTTCTCTCTGTAAGGAACACGTCAAGTTGGCCAATGAATTATCTCCACGTAAACTAATGATTCATAGCGGCTTGAGTGAACCGTTCAAGATTGACATTTTCCATTAATTCCATTGAAAAATTCCAATTTACCGCGAGACTTTAACCAACTTATAAAAAATGCCCTGATACAAACTATCAACGTGTCCTTCAAAATTTTAATTATATGTTACTCTCCCATCACTAACGCTGTTAATATTAACAGAAGAAACAGTCCCACATCAAACCTTTAACGCTATAAGATAATGTTACATACTCGTACTAGGCTCCCCATAATTTAGTTATATCTTTGAGATCGATAATACTCAAATCATTTATTATCATCTTTTGCTATCTTATTTTATCATATAATTTATAAAAAGATGCACGCAACTTTCCGAATGGACTAAAAAGTACACACTACTTTAATTTACCAAAGGGCATATTCACTTACGTGTTCTTCATATTTTACTCTTCCCAACAAATCTAATAATTTTTTTCCTTTTCTCTTTTCTATGTCATTTTTTTTATCATTTTTTCCCCTCTTCTTTGTCCTCTCTTATATGTATATTGTTGGTATAGTTAGCACTAACAATCTAACCTAGAGTTTTGATAATGTTAAAATAGGTTAAGTTAATTTAATTATGATCTAATACTTTAACTAAGTATGCAGGAGAAGCCCAGACTAATCGACGAGTTGACCAGATGTCTAGCACGAAGTCCAGCTAGGTCAACGAGTCGACTTGATAGCTGGCACGATGTCCAGACTGGTCGACGGGCTGACCGGATGTCTAGCACGAAGTCCAGCTAGGTCGACGGGTCGACCTGATAGTTGGCACGAAGTCCAGACGGGTCGACGGGTTGACCGGACGTTTAGCAAGTAAGTTAAGGTAAGTCACTAGAGGAGAGTGACTATGAGGACGTGCTCCCGGGTAGGGAACTTAGGCGTCGATCCAACTTAGATCCATTTCGGAAATCTAAGTTGAGATCGTGACTAGATTCTGATCTCGAGGAGACGAAATCTAATAACTATTCTTTTTCTATTGTGCTAACTTTTGTTTTGCAGGGTAGTTTAAACTATTATTTTACCTCGGACTAACTCTTTCTTGCAGGAGAAGGACTTTCTGGAGAAAGGTAGTCCGGGCGCCCGGAACTGGTCCGGGCGCCCGGAAGGGAAATTCTATCCCCGACAGCTTGGAGCACGTTGATTGATCCGACGACGTCACGGTCCAAGCGCCCGAAAGGGATCCGGGCGCCTGGAGCCTCCTATATAAGGAGGGTGAGTCCTGAAGCAAAGAACAACAACGACATTTGCTCTACTGCGTCGTGCTCTTGCGACGTTGCGAAGCTTCTCCGACAACGTGCTGATTTTTCTTTCCTTTATTGTCGTCGGTATTTCCTTTTTTAAAAGTTCTTGTACTTTCATTTGTAATATTTTTACGAATTATTAGTGATTGTCCAACGAAAGCACTCAACGAGTGCGGACCTTGGAGTAGGAGTCGACCAAGGCTCCAAAGCAAGTAAATCGGTTCTTGTTAGCATTGTTCTCTTTCTTTTCTGCTGCGTACTTGCTACGATAATTTTTCGATCGATATTCATCCCCCTATCGACTTTTACGATCCAACAAGTGGTATCAGAGTACGTACCGCTTTGGTTTGGTGCAACCACCAATCAAACAAGGGGGTGAAATTCTTTTTCAAATCTTATTTCTTTCTTTCGGCTTTAAGTTTTACGTTATAATCCAAACTGGTATTATTACCTTTTTGGAAGATTTTTCATAGCAATTAAGTTGAACTGGTGCAACACCAATTCAGTTTTTAATTTTTTTTATTTAATCCCGCACTACTAATCTAAGATCAAGTCTTGGGATTTTTTTTCCTTATTTGTTTGTGTACAAGGTAAAATGTCTCAAATCGAAGGCTTCAGCACAGTCCGTCCCCCGACCCTCTATTCAACGGTGACGATTTTTCTTACTGAAAGAAGCGAATGGAGGTCTATCTGAAGACTAGGGGTGTCAATTCGGGTGGGTCGGGTCGGGTTGGGTCGGGTTGAGTTTTTTTTTTTTTTTTTAACCCAACCCGAACCCGACCCGAACCCGAGTTCAACCCAAAAGACCTAAACCCGAACCCGAACCCGATCAACCCGATCAACCCGAACCCAACCCATATAACCCGAAAATCCGATTCAAAACGACTTTTTTGGGCTATTTTCCCTATAATTCTTCACTTTTATCTCAATACTCCATCATTATCATACAAATATACATAAAAATATCTAAATTTTTAAAATAAAATTTGATTTAACTCCAAAAAAACCCACAAAACCCTATATTTAAGTCAACCCGGGTCAACCCGGGTCAACCCGAACCCAACCCGACCCAACCCGGAAATTTTTTACTCTCCAACCCTCCAACCCGAACCCGACCCGAACCCGAAAATGCCCAACCCGAACCTGATTTTTTTCGGGTCGACTCGGGTTGGGTCGTCGGGTCGGGTTCATTTTTGACACCCCTACTGAAGACTGATTTCGACCAGTGGTTCAGCGTCACCAGAGGATACAAGGCGCCAGTCGACAACTCCAGAAAACCACTGGATCCGGAATAGTATGTTGAAGCAATCTAGGTGCCCTAGGTTTTGATGTTTGGGCAAAGGTTTAAGTTAGGTTTATTGTTGTATTTGATATGCATTGTGAGTGTGCAGGATACAGGTACAACAAGGAAAGTCCAAGTGTGATCTTGGCAAAGGAGGAAAGTCCAAGAATGAGTCTTGGCGGTGTAAGTCCAAGCATGTAGTCTTGGCAACGTAAGTCCAAGTGTGACTTGGCAATGGATGAAGCCCCGGAGGTGAGGAGCCTCTTGGCAAAGGAAGCCCCGACAATATGGACAAGGCCGAAGGAAGCTCCAGAAGGCAAGACGTGAAGGATGGGGAGACATCCGAGGGACGCGAGGCTGATGGAGGAGGCTAGAAGGCTAGGTCTAGGTTGGTCGGGCGAGAACGAGTGCTGAGTGAATGTACTCGAGGCAAAATCCTAAAATTAGGGATTACTGCAGCGTTACTGTAGAGTTACTGTAGCAGCACTGTAGCGTTACTGTAGCAGTCGACTGATGATTGTAGCAGTCGACTGATGCATTGACTGGTAACGGGCAAATCAGGTTCTGATTTGTTCCAAGCTCTATAAGAAGGAGCTTGGTATGGCCGGCCAAGGTGACGAAATTAGACTTGGTTAAAGCCTAATTAGTAGTCACCAAAGTGCTCAAGAGATCTTTGTGTGCCAAGAGGTCTTGGTTGGAGTTGTGGTGAGGTTTCTCCACCCACAAGGAGGTTGAGCTAGCCGGAGTTTGCCGGGGACTAATCCACCGACGGATTGAGGGATCGTCCACCTTACGGACACGCCGTGGAGTAGGAGCAAGTTATCTCCGAACCACGTAAACGCCTTGTGTTAGGGTTTGTGTTTGGTTTGTTGTCTTCTTCCTTCTTGTTTTAGGTTAACTTTCGTATTTGTTAGTTTGTTTTTGTATTCCGCTGTGCACTAACATTATAGGAAGTAAAGTTTTGGGTGAGACGCTATTCACCCCCCCTCTAGCGGACGCCAAGGTCCTAACATAGTAGACTCCGGACATGAAAAGGAAAGCCTCAACAGACTTCAAAGCCCTCAACACACTACAATGCGGACTGACGATGGAAGAGCTGAACCGAGTGGGTCCACACCAAAATGCGAAGGAATTATGGGACAAGCTGGTCGAGCTACACGAAGGAACAAGCGACGCCAAGATAACTAAACGTGACCTTCTTTTAAATAAACTCTTTAATATTAAAATGCAGGAAGAAGAAACGGCAAGTCAGCTCCATGCAAGGATCAAAGACATCCTCAACAGACTTCACGCGATAGGCTACCAAATGGAGAATCACAACTTAATCAGGTACGCTCTAAACGCGTTTCCTCGAAATGCATTGTGGGCATCCATCGTGGATGCCTACAAAATTTTGAAGAATCTCTCTAAGTTAAAATTAGACGAGTTTTTTGCGAACTTGAGTTACATGAGCAGACTAACGCCAGAACTAAGAAAGGTATCGCTTTGTTTGTAGGTTCCTCTAAAGAAAAGATAAAGACCAAGCCTGAACCTGAAGATGAGTCTGACCGATTCAGAAGACGAAGAGTACCTGGTGAACCTGGGAAGGAAGATGTTCACCAGGAGAAAGAAGAACTTCAGCAGAAAAGACCTGTAGAAGATCAACTCCCCAATTGAACCAAGGAATGTGACTTGCTTCGGGTGCAACAAGAAAGGTCACTACAAGAACGAGTGCCCGAAATTGAAAAGCGACAAGTCGAAGACAACCAAGAAGAAGACTCTTAAAGCAACATGCATGGGACGACTCATCATCAGAAGAATCAGAAGCCGAGGAGCAGAAGCACCAAAGCCCTCGCGTTGATGGCTTGCGAGTCCAAATCGGAGGAAGAATCGGAAGACAGGTCCGAACTCGAATCGAGTCATGAGTCCGTACTTGTTTTCGAAGATCTTAAAGAGGTATACCATAGCTTAAATAAGAAATTTTTAAAAGATATTTCATGTTTAGATAAAAAATTAACTGCAATTGAAAATGAAAATAAATTGTTCCTTGAGGAAAACCAAAACCTAAGGAACAAATCACAAACTCTAATCCAACTCAAGACTTAACACATGAGGAGGAAAATTCAACACTAAAATTAGAAATTAATAAATTAAAAGGCTTTTAGAAAAATTTACAACAAGATCAAAAAATTTAGATCTTATTTTAAATAGTCAAAAAGTCATTTACAATAAAACCGGACTTGACTACAAATCAAGTTCAAATAAAACATTTATATCACTAATAACTCAACATAAACAACAAACTAAAGCTTGGGTTCCGAAAGCATGCTTAACCACGCAAGTAGGAATTAACCAATATTATATACCCAAAGATAAAATATATTATGTAAAATCAAATAAATCAAATCAAAAGCCAAAATACAAATCTAGACCAACTAAACCAAAAACAAACTATTTTAGAACCTACCAAAAATCATACTATCATCAAGTTAAATATAATTATAAAAGTAATCGACATAAACCCAAAACTAAAAGCTAAATTGGATCAATAATTCAGGGAGAGGCTCCAGAAAAGCTGGTACCTCCAAAACTAACTTACCCGACAGGGTAACCAAAAACTAATCTACCCTCCAGGGTAATTAGGACTAGTTTTTTTTTATAAAAAGGGGGACAACAATTTAACTTGACCAACGGTACTGGTGGAGTTTTAGATGATAGTACGCTAGGGAAACTCTATCTATGCATGTTTAGGAAGATATGGCTTCGACCTAGTGTATTTGACTTAGTGGAACTAACCGAGACTACCCCTTACGTGGATATGACTATTTGGAAAATCTCGAAGGCATGGTTACTCTAATGATGTTCAAGTGACTCACCATAACCCAGAAATTTATCCAAATAATGTATGTTTGTTGAGCTCAAAGTTAAACCTGAATTTAACACAAAGTTAAACAAAATCCTAAAACTCGAATTTAACTCATCTCACAAAATTATAAGATTCCCTGATTGAAAATTTAGATCGGGTGAGATGACTAAGGATCAAATTAAATTAAATTGAAAATTCGATTTAAAAATTATTTTAAAATTTTTTAAAAAAATTTAAACTTAAAAAATAATTTTAAATCTTTTTAATTTAAAAATTCTTTAACTTAAAAATTATTTTAAATATTTTTAACTTAAAAATTATTTTAAATTTTTTTAACTTAAAAAATTATTTTATACTTAAAAATTATTTTAAATCTTTTTAACTTAAAAATTATTTTAAACTTAAAAAAATATTTTAAATTTTTTTAACTTAAAAAATTATTTTATACTTAAAAATTATTTTAAATCTTTTTAACTTAAAAATTATTTATAACTTAAAAATTATTTAAAATCTTTTTAACTTATTTTAAACTTAAAAACTATTTTAAATCTTTTTAACGTAAAAATTATTTTAAACTTAAAAAAAGTATTTTAAATCTTTTTAACTTAAAAATTATTTTAAACTTAAAAAATTATTTTAAATATAAAGATTATTTTAAACTTAAAAAAATATTTTAAATCTTTTTAACATAAAAATTATTTTAAACTTAAAAAATTGTTTTAAATCTAAAAAATATTTTTAACTTAAAAATCATTTTAAATCTTTTTAACATAAAAATTATTTGAACTTAAAAAATTATTTTAAATCTTTTTAACATAAAAATTATTTTAAACTTAAAAAATTATTTTAAATCTTTTTAACTTGATTTTAAAATCTATTTAACTTAAAAATTATTTTAAAAATTTAATTAACTTAAAAAATTATTTTAACTTTAAAAAATTATCTTAAAATTAATTTAACTTTAAAATTATTTAACTTATCTTAAAAATTAATTTAACTTAAAATTTATTTTAAATTAACTTAAAAATTAATTAACTTTTAAAAAATCCATGGTAAAAAAAACAGGGGCGGGTGCCCCTGGTATTGCCTTCCGGGGCACTCGGACGGCACTCCGGGCGCCCCGCCCCGACTTTTTGTCCGGTCGCTCGGACCACCCTATATAAGGGGTGGCAGGGGCACCCCCTCTCCTTGCACCTCTTTCTTCCACTCTTGCCAAGGTTCTCACAGAGCTTTAACGCAAGAGGGATTAAAATTAAAATGTTTACTTTCTTCTTCGGTTATTACGCTCCTGTGAGTCAACCGAGGTCATCATTTCTAGTATTTTTTCACGATGCGTTGGTAAATTTTCGTTCCTCTTCTAAATATTTTTAAAATATTTCCTATAATTTATTGCTTAGTCCAATTTTTCTTTAATAAAGTAGGAAACATCCTAATACTGGTGTTGGGCCCTCGACCGCTAGTACTGGCCCTAAGTTCCCTACTGAAAAACTTAGGATTAGATTTGACTCTACCATTTATATGTCTATCTGGACTAGGTGTTTAGATAGACAATTTTTTTTACGCTCTTGCATTCCAGCTGTAGAGGTCATTGACTACTACAGCTTGCAGAACCTTGTTTACTGTACCAGTTCAGTAAACATTGGTTTATGTATTGAACTGTACAACAACTTAGTCAGGGTAGATGACCTTACATATACTACTAGGGTAGCTGGTACTGATATCACGTTATTCCTTACCGTCATCCAGACCTTTTCAGTGCTACCCTCCTAGGGATCTACCATTTGGTGATCCTTACTCTCATATTACCCTTGATATAATTTATTCGTATTTTTTTTTGGGAGAGCGAGTACCCATTGTTACTATGTTTAGGTCAATGTCCCTTGAGTTCAGGACTATGTCCTCTATAGGGTGTTAGTCTCCTGTATTTTGTTGTTGACCACTCGCAACGTCACGATGATGCACCCATTTCACTCTTTTCTCCTTTATACCTTTTGTCATAGGTTAGATATAGACATTAGCCTACATATCTTTCAGGTTATTATCTACTCAGCCGGAGTCACCATCGGCACATGAGTTCATATGTCATACTGTCACATTTTGATAGAACATATTGCCTCTCTACGTATTAACGTCATCAGAGGTGATGTCTGAGTCCTGACTGAGTTTGATGTTGTAGGATCCAGGAACTTTTCTTTAGGAGGTATCCATACCGATGATGAGGGTGTCCTATCCTGGTGGAGGGGGGCACAACACCAGCCTGATCTAGATATAGAGCCAGATGCCCAGGGGGAGGAAGCAGAGCAGGATGAGTTTATGATCGCACTATTCGGCGAGGCCGCTCCGACCCTAGCCCGAGCACCACGTCCCACTCCTTGCACTCTAGGCGACTGAGTTACCGGACTTGAGCTATCTATGACGAGTCTCTGTCAGGAGGTCTCCGATTTTCACCGAGATATGTGGCAGGAGGTCTTCGACTTATGACGGGAGATGCGGCAGGAGGTCTCTGACTTGCGACGGGACATGCGACAGGAGATCTCCGACCTTCGACGTGATCTATCCAGCTCTCAAGAGGATGACCGGATCCTTCATACTGAGCTGATAGAGATGTTATGCTCCTTGGGGTCAGGACAACCCTCCTCATCATCCTGATAGACTAGATCACTACTGTCTATGTGTACTTTATTTTGACTATTATTTTTTTATATTGACTTATTTCATCTCAGATATTGACTTGTCTTGTTCTGATTAATATACTAGGATTCTTAAATTACAGAAATTGTTTTAAAAAATGTCTTTCTTAAATTCTAGGATAAAACTTTTATGTTTTCAAAAATTTCCATTTTTAGAATTTTCGAAAATCAGCTTTAGCCTTAGAATAGATCAATCCCTTAGAAAGCATACTCCTATAGATTTAAGGTTTGAGCATCTCACAAATACATTAGGGCTAACTTGGTTGTGTATTTCTGAACTTAGAAAGGGGTGAGATGTATAGGCAGATTACTTAGACTTAAGATGCTTATTTCAGTGCATCAACATAAGTCTGGGCGTTAAATACAAACCACACATCAATCATGTTAAGTTATTCAATTTAGTCAAACACTAACTGATTACACTTAATTTAATCTGACTAACCAAGTGAAAGTTGCTATCCTCTGATAGTTAGCAAGTAACTAATCGGTTAGATAATTATTTTTTTTATGTCAGGTTCAGGGGGAGAATTAATTAAACTTATTTTCATATTTAGTACCAAAATTATTTTCTCCGCCTTGAAAATATTTTTGAAAAGTATTTCCTTAAAATATTTTTTTTAAAATTTGACCTTATAAACTTATTTTTGCAAATCTAAATCTATTTTTGAAAATTAGTTTTATAAAACTAAGTCTTTGAAAATTGGATTTTATAAAAGTTGACTTTTATATAAACTTTATATATAAACTTAGTTTTGGAAATTAGATTTGTAACTTGGATTTTATAAACTTGACTTTATTAATCTTACTTTTGTAAAGTAGGTATATTTGAAAATTAGCCTTTATAAAATTTATGTTTGAATTCCTTTTTCAAAAAGCTAGTAGATAAAGTTTAAATTTTACAAAATTAGTAAGTTATTTTTCTAAATTAGCTATTTTTTCAAACTTAGATGTTTTTGAAAAAGTAAAAGATAATATTTAAAGCAAATTTTCTATGTTTTCTACTTTAAACTCCCCCAAGTCAATCTGACTTTAGTTCGGATTCTCAATTGCAGTTTTTCTTTCACTTATCTATTCTATATTCTTTTTTGATGAATGGTAAAGGGGGAGGGTTAAGTGGTTTAAGTTAGTTAACAAACAAAATATAAAATATCAAAACCTAAATCCTAACCTAAAAACCATCTTAATTGATTGCTTACTTTTTGCATATGTTTTCACTAACTTAACCCAGGTTGTCATTGCATCAAAAAAGGGAGATTGTTGGTGCAGTTAGCACTAACGGTCTAACCTAAATTTTTGATGAATGACAAAGTAGGTTAAATTAGTTTAATTATGATCTAACACTTTAACTAAGTGTGTAGGAGAAGCCTAGACTAGTCGACGGGCTGACCGGATGTCTGGCATGAAGTCCAGCTAGGTTAACGGGTCGACCTGATAGCTGGCACGAAGCTCAGACTGGTCGACGGGCTGACCGGATGTTTGGCACAAAGTCCAACTAGGTCAACGGGCTGACCTGATAGTTGGCACGAAGTTCAGACGGGTTGATGGACTGACCGGGCATCTGGTAGGTAAGTTAAGGTAAGTTACTGGAGGAGAGTGACTATGAAGATGTGTTCTCAGTTAGGGAACTTAGGCGTCGATCCAACTTAGATCTATTTCGGAAATCTAAGTTGAGATTGTGACTATATTCCAATCTCGGGGAGATGGAATCTAATTACTATTATTTTTCTATTGTGCTAACTTCTGTTTTGCAGGGTAGTTTAAACTATTATTTTGCCTCGGACTAACTCTTTCTTGTAGGAGAAGGACTTTCTGGAGAAAGGTGGTTTGGGCGCCCGGAAGGGATCCGAGCGCCCGAAGTTGGTCGGGGCACCCGGAACTGGTCCGGGCGCCCAGAAGGTAGATTCTATCCCCGACAGCTTAGAGCGTGCTGATTGGTCCGACGACGTCACGGTCCAGGCGCCCGGAAGGGATCCGGGCGTTTGGAGCCTCCTATATAAGGAGGGTGAGTCCTGAAGCAAAGAACAACAACGATATATGCTCAACTGCGTTGTGCCCCTACGACGATGCGAAGTTTCTCCGACAATGTGTTGATTTTTCTTTCCTTTATTGATGTCAGTATTTCCTTTTTTAAAAGTTCTTGTACTTTCATTTGTAATATTTTTACGAACTATTAGTGATTGCCCAACAAAAGCACTCAACGAGTGCGGACCTTGGAGTAGGAGTCAACCAAGGCTCCGAACCAAGTAAATCGATTCTTGTTAGCATTGTTCTCTTTCTTTTCCCTACGTACTTGCTACGATAATTTTTTGATCGATATTCACCCCCCCTCTATCGACTTTCACGATCCAACACATGCAACCTCTCTTTTGTTTCCTCTCTTATCTTCTCTTTCCTTTCTCTTTTGCATGCATCCATGCATAATGTGGATCTGATATGTAAATCATATTAGGCCAACAACGTTTAGGGTTTAGTTAATTTTTTTATAACATTTTAACACTTTCAGAGAAGTCGAAATAATTAATGGAGGGCACCATTGGACTAATTGTAGCTTGAGAAATCCACGGAACTTGAAATGATTACAATATAATGTTTCTAGATCAATCAGTGGGGTTTGATGGAAATCCACTGATGTACCTAGATAGATCCGATTGGACTCATTTCAGATCTTGTAGATTTCTGAGATTATAAGGAGTCCAACGATACCATCCATTGTTTATTTCAACTTCTCCAAAGGTGTTAAAATATTATCAAAAAATCAACCCAAAGTGGGTCTGATATGAACCGTGAGCTTGATATGATTGTATCATGCCCATGTTGGATCTGAAATGGTTCCATATCAGACCTTATTAGGTAAAAGAAGCGGGTTAGGTCTGGGTCCTTCAATCCATAAACACGTTCATTCCATCTCTAACTGGAACCAACCAACCACTCGATTGATCTCATCTATCCCCATTAGAAATATGTTGGAGTTCATTTAAAAGAATTGGTTTTGCTTTTTATGTCATATTAGCTTACACTTGACCTCCGCATCTTTCCTTTCCTTTATTTGTTTTTGAATTTAGTATAGAATCAAACTTTCTAAATTTATACTAACCTTTCCTTAAGTAATCTTACAATGAATTAGAGTTTTTCCCATTGTAAATGAGTACAGGTTCATCAACGAATTCCATTGAACCTGATATGATTCTATATCAGGCTCACATGAGGTTGATTCTTCTAATAATATTTTAACACCACTGGAGAAATCGAAATAAGCAATGGAGGGTATCGTTGGACTCCTTGCGACCTCAGAAATTTACAGGACTTGAAATAGATTCAATTGGACCTATCTAGGTCCATCAGTAGATTACCTAGACAGATCCAATTGGATCTATTTCAGGTCTTGTGGATTTCTGTGGTTGCAAGGAGTTCAATGGTGTTCTCCATTGCTTATTTCGGCTTCTCTAGAGGTGTTAAAATATTATCAAAAAAATAAACCCAACGTGGGCTTAATATGGTTCCATATCAGGCCCAATGTGAGCCTGATATAGAACCATATCAGGCGCAATGTGGGCCTGATATAAAACCATATCAGGTCCTATTTGTTGGTGCAGGAAGCATCCGACGATCGAACTCAAGTTTTGATAATGGCAAAGGGATCCAAAGTTAAGTTTAATTGTTATCTAATGTGTATGTTTGAGTGTTTCAGGAAAGTCCTAGCTGCGGTTAGGCAAATGGAAAACCCTAGGGGTGGTAACCCTAGGTCATAGGGGGTGTAACCCTATGCGGAAAGTCTTGGCGGGTCGAAGCTTCAGGCAAAAATCCTAGGGGGCGGTAACCCTAGGTTAAAATCTTGGTATCACGAACCATGTAGAAGTCTGAGTGGGTCGAGGATCAGACATCCAGCATGAAGACCGGAAGCATCGGACGCAGAGCAAAAGTCCGGTCGGTCTGGAGGACTGAACTGGCAAAAGGTAAATCTCTTGAGTGGAGTAGGTGAGGACGCGTTCCTAGTAGAGGGAACAGTAAGCGTCGGGTCGACCTAGGGTTTTCGGTTGGAGATCCGAAGTCAGACTCGGACAGTCCGTTGACTATCGATATTTCAGTTACTATGTCTATTATGTGCTAACTTTGTTTTGCAGGGTATGTGTTTGGGACTAACACATTTTTGCAGGAACAAAGGAGCAACTTACACCTCAGATGAACAGTACCCGAGACGCCTCCATGGAGCTTCGAGGCACCTCCATGGAGCTTGGAGGCACCTCAGGTACAAGGCGGAAGCTGGCTGCGAAGTGGAGCTGGAGGCGCCTCCATGGGACTTGGAGGCGCCTTGGATCGCTACTTGGAGGCACCTTGGAGTGGCGTTGAAGGCGCCTCCAAGCGGATAAGAGGCAGCGATCTGGAGCTCATCTCAGCGTTTTATCCGGGATAAGAATTGGGTTTGAGGCGCCTTAAGCTAGCATTGGAGGCGCCTTAAACGTCCAATAAAAGGACATCTCGAGCAATGACCGAGGACATCAATTCAAAGCTTCCCTTCTCCTGTGTTCTGCTCAAGAATTGCTTCGGAAGTGCTGTAGCGACATCTCGACGACCTGGAGCTTCAGTTTCGATTTTGTTGTTGTCGGTATAAAGTTTATTTCAGTTCATAATTGTATTTAATTTGTAATACTCTTCGAGATTATAGTTGTTGCCCAACGTAAACGTTCAATGAGCGTGGGCCTTGGAGTAGGAGTCGTCACAGGCTCCAAACCAAGTAAACAGCTTGTGTTTGTGTGTGTTGCTTGTTTTTATTATTTCCGCTGCGTTATTCGATTGTTTTCCGATTCCGAAACGAGTGAAAGCCACGAGCGCTATTCACCCCCTCTCTAGCGCTTCTCGATCCAACACTATTAGGTAAAAGAAGCGGGTTAGGTCTAGGGTCCTTCAACCTATAAATACGTTCATTCCATCTCCAACTGAAACCAACCAACCACTCGATCGATCTCATCTATCCCCATTACAAAGTCGTTGGAGTTCATTTAAGAGAAATTCGTTTTGTTTTTCGTATCATATTAACTTACACTTGACCCCCACATCTTCCCTTTATTTATTTTCAAATTTCATGTAGAAGCAAACTCTCCAAATTTGTACCAGCCTTTCCTTAAGTAATCTTACAACGAACATGAGTTTTCCATTATAAATAAGTATAGAGCAATCAACGAATTTAGTTGGGATTGATTCTTCTGATAATATTTTAACATAATTGGAAAAGTCGAAATAAGTAATGGAAGACACCGTTAGACTCCTTGCGACCTCAAAAATTCACATGATCTGAAATGGGTCAAATCAGATCTGTCTAGATCCATCAGTAGATTTTGTCCAAAACTCATTTCAGGTCCTATGGATTTCTGAGATCGCAAGGAGTCCAACGATGTCCTCCATTGCTTATTTCGACATCTCCAATGTTGTTAAAATATTATCAGAAGAATCATCCCAATGTAGGCCTGATATGGAGCTATATCAGGCCCAATAGAATTCGTTGATTGCTCCGTACTCATTTACAATGGAAAAACTCTTATTCGTTGTGAGATCACTTAAGGAAAGGTTGGTATAAATTTGGAAAGTTTGCTTTTACATGAAATTCGAAAACAAATAAAGGAAAGGGAAGATGCGGGGGTCAAAGTATAAGCTACTATGACACGAAAAGCATAATCAATTTCTCTTAAATGAACTCCAATGGCTTTCTAACGGAGATAGATGAGATTGGTCGAGTGGTTGGTTATTTTTAGTTAGAGATGTAATGAACGTGTTTATGGATTGAAGGACCCTAAACCTAACCCGTTTCTTTTACCTAATAGGACCTAAAATGAGTTCAATTAAACCTATCTAGGTCCATTAGTAGATTTCAATCAAAATTCACTGATTGATCTAGATTAATAAGATTGGAATCATTTCAGGTTCCATGGGATTTCTGAGGCTGTAAGAAGTCAAACGGTGTCCTCCATTGATTATTTCGACTTGTCCAAATGTGTTAAAATGTTATCAAAAAAATTAACTAAATCATAAACGATGTGGACCTAATTTAATTTGCATATCAGACTCACGTTATGTATGCATGCAAAAGAGAAAGGAAAGAGAAGAGAGGTTGAATGCATAGGAGAGAGAAAAAAGAAGGGAAAAAAATGATATAAAAAAGAGAGAGAAAAAACTAGATTTGTCAGAGGGATAAAACAAAAAGAGCATATAATTGAATGTACTCTTTGGTAAATACCAAAGTACCATGTGTTGGTGCAATTGACACTAATGGTCAGATCTAAATTTTGATGAATGATAAGTGGATTAAATGTAAAATACCAGAAAATAGAGAATAATAATAAGGGAATTTTTCGGAATTTTTGAAAATTTTTAGAGAATTTTTCGGAGCTCGTACGGACGAGTTAACGGGGATAAAAACGGGGTCCCGGAAAAGCCTGTTTAGGTTATCCCATTTAAGTGAGGAAATGTTTATATTTACATTTCCTTTTTCTTTTATTTTCTTTATTTTCTTTACTCGTTTTTCCCTTCTCTGCCTCGTCGAAACCCGTGTGCCGACTCCTCCTTTGCGCGCACCCGAGCCGTCGGTTTGCCCTAACCGCCGACCCCGACGGTTTTAATTGGTTTTTTAAGTGGAGGTTTGCCCTAAACAGATAACATCATTATGTGGAGGTTTTTTAAGTTAGTTTGTATTTTCAATTGGTTTGGCTAACTTAACCCACCTAACCCTCCCCCTTTGGCATTCATAAAAAATAATCATGTTTAAGGTAATTAAAATGTAGACTTCGGACAAAGTAAGGAATCATGTCAAGTTAATCTGGGGGAGTTTAAAAGGTAGTTTTACTTTTATTTCTTAAAAAATATCTTGAAAAATAGTTGATTTATAACTTAGTAACTTTGAAAAATAACTAATTTTTCAAGTATAGTTTTAAAATTAAGGAAACTGATTTTTAGGAGTTTAGTAAAAAAAACTCTATGTTCCATAATTTTCAGTAACATAACGATTTTTAATACTAATTTTTGTAAAATTTAACTTTCAAATCAAATTGTCAAAATTAAGTGAAAACCAAATTTTAAGAACTAGATTCAGGATAATTTTCAAAGTAAAGTTAAATTAAATTTAAACTTTACTTTTAGTTTTCAAAGGAGTTTGGTAAAAGTAAGATCATATTTTTAAAATATTTTTGTAAAATTCGTTTTCCAAAATCAAATTTTCAAAGTTCAAAAGTACTAGTTTCAAAACCATGGTTTAAAATACTTGAAAAGTTTAGTTTTCAAAGACTAAGTAAAAAGGATAAAAAGTTTGTGAAAAAAATTTCACAATTTTAAACAAGTTGTTTTTAAACTTTGATTTTCAAAATTAAGTTTTAAAATTCAATTTGAAAAACTGAATTAGTTTTATTTCTCCCCCTGAACCTGACATTAAATTTTGGAAATATTTGCTAAAAATATTCAAAGTAGAATTTTTTTTTTTAAATTGAGGTAGAATTTTCTAGAGAGATTTTAAAGAGAAAATTAAAAAAATAACACTTAAGGAGATAATTAGAAAATAAACCTCCCCCTTAATTTGATACTCCTTTAATTTATTAATCTTCCTTATTTATTACTCCCCCTTAATATAATGCTAAGGTTTGAGTGTGTTAAATTTCAAGCCCTAACACATTTGTCTACCTAAGTGTTCTAGGGGATTTGGTAACACTTATATTATTTACATATTTATCTCTGTATCCTGGATATAATTATTTATTTGAGTTTGATTAATCAATAATTAATATTAGATTCAGGCACTTAAGCTTCAGTTTAAGGTTTAATAAGATAAACTTTATTAAATCAATAACAGTTAAGCATTATCAATAATTTATTGATTAGTTTTTACTTGATTTAATAATTTAATACTTAGTGAAATAATTTAAATTTCATATTACTTGATTGAGTTGGTCAATGAAAGTGTTAGTTATAATAATAATTATTATTTTTATTTATTTATAAGTTTTTTTTTAAAAAAAAAGGATTTCTAAAATAGCATTTAAATGGAATTTGAAATGATTTTTATAATATGTTTTATGTCAATTAACATAGGTTTGATTCAGTTTTGATATTAGATTTAAATTAATATTAGTGGTTAATTTAAGTTTAAGTTTAATTTTAAGTTTAAGTTAAAATTTTTAATTTTAATTGTAATTTCAATATTAAGTTTTAATTAAAGATTTAATTTTCAGTTAAGTTAAATTAAAAATAATTTTAAGGTTAAAATGATGTTTAAGATTAAAAATGAGTTTAAAGTCAAAATAATAATTTTAAAAGTGAAAATAATCTATAGAAATAATTTCTTATTATTACTATTTTTTTTAAGATAACATAATTTTATTATAGTGACAAAATAAAAAGAATTTTTAAAAATGATACATAATTTTTAAAATAGTTTTAAAACAATTTTTAAAATAGTTTTTTTTAAAATGATTTTTTAAAACTTTTTTAAAATAATTTTTTTTAAAAATAATTTTTAAGTTAAAATGATTTTAAAAATATTTTTTCAGTTAAAAAAAAAAAATTTATATTAAATTATTTTTAAAATAATTTTTAAAACTTTAAATGAATTTTTAAAATAATTTTTAAATGAGTTTTTTAAATAATTTTTAAAAGATTTTTAAAATAATTTTTTAAAAGAGTTTTTAAAATAATTTTTTAAAATAGTTTTTAAAGAATTTTTAAAATAGTTTTTAAAGAATATTTTAAAATAAGTTTTTAAAGATTTTTTTTTTAAATAGTTTTTAAAGAATTTTTTTTAAATAGTTTTTAAAGAATTTTTTTTTAAATAGTTTTTAAAGAATTTTTAAAAGAGTTTTTAAAGAATTTTAAAAATAATTTTTTAAAGAATTTTTAAAATAGTTTTTAAAGAATTTTTATTTTGAAAATAGTTTTTAAAGAATTTTTAAAATAGTTTTTAAAGAATTTTTAAAAGAGTTTTTAAAGAATTTTTTTTTAATTGTTTTTAAAGAATTTTTAAAAGTGTTTTTAAAGAATTTTTTAAAATAAGTTTTTAAAATAGTTTTTAAAGATTTTTTTTTTAATAGTTTTTAAAGAATTTTTAAAATAGTTTTAAATAATTTTTAAAATAGTTTTTAAAGAATTTTTAAAAGAGTTTTTAAAGAATTTTTTTTGTTAAAATTGTTTTTAAAGAATTTTTAAAAGAGTTTTTAAAGATTTTTTTTTTTAAATAGTTCTTAAAGAATTTTTAAAAGTGTTTTTAAAGAATTTTTTAAAATAAGTTTTTAAAATAGTTTTTAAAAGATTTTTTTTTAAAAAAAAATAAATAAGTTAAAATAATTTTTAGGTTAAAATAAAATTTTAATTTATAATAGTTTTTAGGTTAAAATAAATTTTTAAGTTAAAAAAAATTAAGTTTAATTTTTAAAATAATTTTTAAGTTAAAAAAAAAATAAGTTTTAAAATAAATTTTTAATTTTTTTAAAAAATTAAGTTTAATTTTTAAAATAGATTTTTAAAAAATTTAATTTTAATTTAATTTTAATTTAATTTAATTTAATTTTAATTTTAATTAATTTTAATTTAATTTGAAATTCAAAATTTAATTTTAATTTGAAATTCAAAATTTAATTTTAATTAATTTTAATTTAATTTGAAAATTAATTAATTTAATCCTTATTCATCTCACTCGATCTAGATTATCAATCAGGGAATCCTATGATATTGTGAGATAAAATTGGATTTAATTACAGAGTTTGGTTTAACTTGTCTTAGATTCAGGTTTAGCTTTGCTCTCAACAAATAGGCATTCTTCGGATGAACTTCTAAGCTTGGTGAGTCACATGGACGTCATTAGAAGTTACCAACCTTTCGAGGTTTTCCGAATAGTCCTATCCACGGAGCTTAGTACTAAACCTTGGTCTAACTGGTTAGGATTCATTTAAGGGTAGCTTCGGTCAGTTCCACTTGGCCAAATGCACCAGATCGAAACATATCTTTCTAGACATGCGATGCCCAAGCTTCCCTAACGTACTATCATCCAAAAACTTCACCAGTACCATGATTCAAGTTAAACTTGGTCTCTTTTTAACTAATCCTAATTACCCTGCCGGGTTAGTTTGTTTAGGTTACCCTGTCGGGTAAGTTAGTTTTGAAGGTGCCAGCTATTCTAGAGTCTCCCCCTGAATTATTGGCCTTTAATTTAAATTTTCGTTTTAGGTTTGTGTCGATTCATTTTATAGTTATAATTAACTTGATGATAATTTTTATTTTGTTGAGTTTTAATATTTTTAAATTTTGATTTCTTTGATTTGTGTTTTGGTTTTTGATTTAGTTTAATGTTTAATTTGTAATTTAAATTTAAGTTTTTAATTTTGAATTAATTAAATTGGTCAAATTATCTTTCTTTAAGAGAGTGTATTTAATATTTGAATTTTCTTTCAATTTCAATTTTATTGGGTTAATTGAATTATCTTTCTTTAATAGCTTATTTTTAAAGTTTAAGTTTTTATTTAAATTTGAATTAACTAAACTGTTTGAATTATATTTTCTTAATGGTTTATCTTTTAGCTTTTTATTAATTGTTAATTTTGAAATTTCCAGATTATTTTTGTTTAATATGTTATCTTTAACATTTAATTTTAAGTTTGTTAAATTCAGTTTTGATTTTATCAAAGTGTTTGATTTTATCCTTATATTTTCTTTGCCTTTTAAATTGATATGGTTAATTGAATTTATTAGATTAGTTTTATCTTTAAGGTTTAATTTTTTATTAATTAAATTATCTTGGTTTTGGATAGTATTTTCTAGACTGATTTTATCTTGATTATTAAATATTTTATCAAGGTATTTATTGATTTTATCCATTTTCTCATTTTAGCATTTAAATTGAAATTTATTTTAATATTTGACTTATTTATGTCTAAATGCTCACCTAATTTTAAATTTTCTGAATTAATTAAATTATTTGAATTGATTTGGTCATTGTTCTGTTTGACCAAGTCAAGGTTGATGCCAAATTGATCAGAGTCTTGATTGACTTGATCAGAGTCTAGATTATTTTGTGATTTTGAATTTAAATCATTTAAATCTAGGTTATCATGCACCATACTTGGACTAATTTCATACTTATCATCATGCTGATTATTTAAACTACTATTAGCAGGGGTATTTTGGTAAAAATTACTAACCTTGAGCGCAACCCCTAATTCAGTAGGCTTCTCCGTTGGATTTGACTCGAGTCCATATTTGACTTTAACTTGATCTTCTAGCTCCATTGGCGTCTCGTGAAGCTTGATCAACTGGGTCCACAGCTCATATGCATTCTTGTACTTTTCTAATCTGCATAAAATATTGTTAGGTAAAACATTACAAATAATGTTACTTACCTTTTTGTTCAGTTCCAAGTTTTGAGAAGGTTTCCTCAAAATTAGCATATAATCGATGTCTACGCTTCCTAAGAAGCAATCCATTAATCGCTTCCAGTAGTTGAAGTCTTCATGATCGTATGGTGGTGGTTCGCAGGGGTTCCGTCCTTCTAGAAGAGTCATAATTTCCCGACAAGAGAAACAAACAAAAAAAAATCCCAAGACTTGGTCTTGGATTAGTAGTGCTGGAGAAAGAATATAATATTGTACTAATTTCGAAAAATAATAAAATATTATATCTAATTTTTCTTTCAAAAAGTCCCCCCTTTGCCTGATTGGTGGTTGCACCAAATCAGAGCGGTACCTGCTCTGATACCACTTGTAGGACCGTGATTGTTCGATAGAGGGGGGGGGTGAATATCGATTCGAAAACTCGAGTGTAAAAGTACGCAGCGGAAAAGTAAATGAACACAATTGATTTTACTTCGTTCGGAGCCTGTGACGACTCATACTCGAAGGCCCGTGATCCTTGACCACTTTCGTTGGGCAATCACTAGCAATTCGAATGTGATTACAAAAAGAGTGCAAGAAATGCTAATGAAACAAAACACAAAGCTATACCGACAGAAAAGAAAGCTTAAAGAGCAAGGGCGCGTTGTCGGAGCTTTGTTAGCATCGCTGGAGCACAGAGCAGCAAAGCAATCTGGGAATTCTGAGATATGTATATTTGAAGCTCCACCCCTGGGGCTTCTTTTATATGCTGCTCCGGGCGCCTGGATCCCTTCCGGGCGCCCTGGTGCGACGTGGCAAGTCCAGTCAGGATGCTCCACGTGGCGAGGTGACGCAGAGGATAAAACTTGCCTCCGGGCGCCCGGATCCCTTCTGGGCGCCCGGATCCCCTCCGGGCGCCCGGATCCCTGGCCTCCGGGCGCCCGAATCCCCTCCGGGCGCCCGTACCACCTTTTTCCAGAGATTCCTTCTCCTACAAAACAAGGTTAGTCCGAGGCAAAATATACCATGCAACACAGATTGTTAGCACAATGAATTAACAGAAAAAGTATGACTTAGATTCCGTCTTTCCGAGACCGGAATCTAGTCACGATCTCGACTTAGATATCCGAAATGGATCTAAGCCGGATCGACGCCTAATGTTCCCTTCCTGGGAACGCGTCCTCGCAGTCACTCCCCTCCAATGACTTACCTCACTTACCTGCCAGACGTCTGGTTAGCCCGTCGACGCGTCTGGACTTCGTGCCAGCTATCCAGTCAGCCCGTCGACCCGCTTGGACTTCGTGCCAGCTATCCGGTCAGCCCGTCGACCTAGCTGGGTTTCGTGCCAGACATCCGGTCAGCTCGTCGACCTATCTGGACTTATCCTGCACACTCGATCAGAGTGTTAGATCAACAATAAACCTAACTTAACCTATTTGTCATTCATCAAAACCTGGGTTAAATCATTAGTGCTAACTGCACCAACAGTTTCTTCCTCGCCGGCGCTTGATCAAGAGCCGAACCCCTCTCCTCTCTGCGCCTTCTCCACCGACAGCACCGCCGGGTGCTCTTCCTCCTCGTTGAGCGACGCGCCGACGCCACCCCAGCCGACAGCCGGCTGCCTTTCCAGTGCCGACGCCACTGCCCTCTCTGGACGGAGCAGCGCTAGCCGAGCCCTGCCGACGCTGTGCCCTAGCCACTTAACGCCGTCAGTCACTCTGCCCTCACCCACTCACCGGAGCGTCGCGCCGCCTTGATTTGCCGATCGCCGCTCGCCTTAGCATCACAACTCCTTTCGCGTGAGGCTAGGTCATCACTGCCAATTCCCTTATCTTCCGGTGCCGAGAGTTGCTCGTGAGCCACCCGAACTTCCTTCCTTGTGTCGTGCCTTAGACCTCTACTGTCGCACCATCGCCATCTCACGGACGTCGCCGTTGTGTCGCCGTAGCCCTCAGCCTTTCGAAAGAGCCACGCCCAGCCGATCAGTCCAACACCTCCTCATTATCAGATCTTGGACCAGGGAGATCCCACGCTTTCTCCTCCCACAGGAGCATCTGCCCTAGTTTGGGACAACACCACGTTGCCCTATATCGCCGGTGTCACCCTACCTTCTGCTTTGCTCATGATTTCAGCAGCGGTTTCTTCAGCCGGGTGTCTACAAAGGTGTCACTGGAATTGGGGTAAGGCGTTCTTGGTTTTAGGTTTATAGAGATTTGAATTCTATTATTCTGTTAGGGATGTTTGTGGAGTTATTTGACCGACCATTGATGATTCTATTATAGTCTTTCAGGCAGCAGTTTCTCCTAGCTCCAGCCATTGTTTACCAAAGGTAGGTTTTCTTCGGTTGTGAGCCTACAAAGGAACATCTAAATATGGGTAAGTTTTGGAGTTAAATTCATTTCTACATTTAATTGGTTTAGTGGTGATTGATCGTGGATGTGTTAATTGAGGATTAATTGATATATAATAGATTATATTAAGATAGGATCTGATTAGTGGTTGATTAATTGAGTGTTTGTCCCATTTGGTAGTAGATTGGTTATTTGATTACAGATTTGGGTGAGTTGTACATATTATATAATTAGGGGAGATCTGATTTCTTAGTTGTGATGGATGGATCATTTTCCCAATTAGATGGGAAATCTGTTGTGATTTGATTTTTGGATTAGAGATTTTTTTTACGTATAAATCTAAATCTTGAGGACATAATTGAGATTAATCATATCAGTTAGGGGTTTTCCTAATTAAGTTGGGTTGGATTTAGCTAATTGTTGTTTATAAAATTAGCTAAATTGTATGTCACGTTATCTACAGGACTTTAATTCGAGACGGTGTCTCGACGAGGGATCTATTTCGGATTGGACCTTTCTATTGGAGGCGGGTACTTTTGACTTATGTCATTTGATATGCATAGTAATGAATTTAACAAATAGCAAAGATTATGTTTCTTATCTGTTTCGGTTAATCACTACCCAATACCTGTTACATGTTTGGTTGTTTGTTTGTTTTGCATCTCATGTTATTATTTACCTGATTACACATGCTTAGGGGTAGTGATATAACCATGTTTCACTATGTTCAGGACCTAAGTGAGATACCCTATCTGATCTGTGAACTCTTGATATGATTTATTGATTATGGTGCACATCATGTATGTATATAGATTTGGTTCAGTATATTACCTTGCTTAGTGTCATGCACCATTCGCATGATTGCATGCTGTGTGATAGATTGCTCCATTATTGTCGAGCACATCGCCAGTTTCATCACTGTTCGGTGCTCCGTTGTGACGCTTATGGATAGCGTGACGCAGCGTGGTAGCACGTCAGTTTGCTCTTCCAGTGCTCTGTTGGTCCGCTCATGGGTAGTGTGACGCAGCGTGTAGCACGTTAGGGATCCCTCCCCGTCATAGTGTACCGGGAGATGAGAGCACTGAGCTCCCCCATTTATGATTTGGGGTAGGAGTATGTATGTACTCCGACAGCATCCCGTTCTCTCGGTCACTCATCAGGAGTAGTGATGCGGAGTGCACGGTTGTCACAGCCCTACCCACTCGGTCCCACTTTTGTTGTGAGTTGGCTGACTGGCGTCAGGGGTGACCATGACATTGGCACCATATGCATGATGCATTTATTGTTGCGTTTATGTTTGCTGCATTTATATGCTGCACATTGTTTGGATACCTATGTTTGACATGCATACAGGATTTCTATACCTCTCGGATTGCTTGTTTTTATACCCAGGTCCTGTTAGTACAGTATTCTACTGTTTACTTCAGTTTGTATTCACCTTTATTACATCAGGAGACTGTACGCATGATTAGTGCTAGGTGTTATTTCCTTACTTTGCATATCAGTTGTGCCTACTGAGTGTTGGACTCACCCCGCCTCCATTGTTGATATTTTCAGGTTGAGGCTATCCGAAGCAGTTCCAGTCGCTAGTCCCCATCTGCACGTAGTGCTAGTCCTCAGCTGGTCTTGAGTTGTTATTTTATCTTAGTTTCTCTATCAGACTTTGTTTTTAGTCTTGTATTGTTTTACTTATGGATATTGTATGAATTCTTATCGTTTGATGGATTTTTTTTTGTATGATTTGGACTTATTCTACTACATGCCTGCCTGGACAGCAGAAGAGGTGAGTTCATCGGATTTGAGCTTTACGAGTGTAGTTGAGTAGGATTGATTTTGAGTCATGGTATTACTGCTTTGGTTTGCTTATATTTATATAAACTGCATGGTGATGGTTTATTTACTTGTTATTATTCCAGCCGCATGTGGCTGAGGTATATGAGGATGTAGAAAAGTTTCAGATTGTCCGTCGTACAGGGGAGATGCTGCCGAAATTTTCTCGGACAGGGACTCCTCCGGGGCGTGACAATTTAGTGGTATCAGAGCCAGGTTTTACGATCGTTGTTTTCGTATTTTGGATATTCGGGATAACCTGATACCAATTTATATGGTATCAGAACGCCAAGGTTTGGCGATACTAGTTTGATTTCCGTGTGTTGGATTTTCGAGATTTATCTGATACCAATTTATTTGGTATCAGAGCGGGTTATTATACCTGCTTTTGGTGTTCTGGATATTAGGATATCTATTTCGGTTTGTACGGATTTCCGTTATGGTTATGTTTCGGACTTCCGTTTCGGATTTATATGGATTTTCGGTGATTTTCTCATTTGAAATTTTGAGGTTAATTTGGGGACTGGACAGCGACGGAACATCTCCAGACGGCATATAGGTATGATGTTTATTTTATGATAGTTATGACATGTATTAGCACTTTATCTTTAGTACCTGTCTGGTTGTTGTAGCCCATATTACATGTGATGGGTTAACCACTGATCTTGGTCGACCTTAATAGAGATCAAGGATTATAGGTCTCGGGTGATTTTTTTTCATATCATACCATCAGTAGTTTTAGCTTCTGTTACTACTAGTAGGAGATGGAGGCACATACCAGCCTCTGCTATTGTTAGCTGGGTAGTGGATGATACTTATATATTCCTGTTGACTTAGCCAGTAGAGTTTTTATACTCATATCTTTTGGATATTAGGGTACCCGATACAATGAAAATTGGTCATTGGGGAGTTATCAAGTTTGATCATTGTTGAGAATGGTTTGAGGTTGAGGGATATTGGAAGATCAGATATTGTGATATGTTGATTTCTAATGGTTTGTGAGGGTAAATGTTATGTGGTTGTCTGATGATCTATTACTGGATATTTGTTTTGATGATCTATTAGTGTCAACTATTTTGATGTTCTATTATTTGGGTTGTCGTTGATGGTGGCATAGTGAGTGTCATGTATGATATTCACAGGTTTGATGATTATAGTTGGTGATCAGATTATAAATCGGGTGCTAGAGAGTTTACGGTTTAGTGTGCCTATGAGATTTTAATAAATCTGGTTAGTTGTGGTTAGTTAACAGGATGATAAAATTCATATTTGCTTCCTCTGATATTGGACTATGTGGATAAATAATGATTTGATGTTTTGAATGTCAACTTGCTCTCATGGGGAGTAGAGACTGATTCATCTGATATTTTGTGGGCTGATATTTTTGAAGATAAAAATGAAAGTGTCTTGATGTTCTTGAATTCTGACTGTCTTTTGGGTCGTACACATTTATACATATGATTATTGTGGGTTTCTAGTAGATTATACCCGAGTGGTTAGACATTCATGTCTGATTGTTTATTGGAGGTATTTGTCAATTAAAAAAAAAACTATGTTGTGGAATGTGCACATATGTTTGAGTGTTTTATTGGATGTATTTTGTCGATTTAATCTGAGTTGTGATATGTGCAGATGTGTTCGGTGTAATATTTGAGGTATCTTGTTTATTATATGATTGTTCTGAGAGTATACTCGTGTCGATTATGATTTGTTGGAAGTATTACGTTGATTATACTCTTGGCATAGGTGTATATATGTCATGTGAGTGTTGTTGAGGTGTATTGTTGATTATACCTATGTTGATATATGCACATGGGTTCGGTATGCATTGTTGGAGGTATCACGATGAATCATACCTATGTTGCGAGTATGTGTGGTGTGTACAAATTAGAGGATTATGTCGATCATTACATATGTTGTGTGAGCAAATGTGCCAGGTGTATTGTTGGTAGTAGCATGATGATTCTACTTATGTTGAATGCAGGATGTGGAGTGTCTGCATTATGTCATTTGTTGGATTACCCTGTCAGCCCATATTCTTATCAGTGGGTGACTCACTACGATGTTGATAGATTTGACGATGAGTTGATGTGATTGTTGGATTGTTATACCTTTGGCTGCCCACAATGATATGTGGTTGAGTGATCTCGTGCAGCCTCTAGTTGGATAGTAAGGTGCCTTGGACGCTTATGGATCGTTGAGCGGAGCTCCCACATATTATAGTTGGTTTGTGATAGAGCGTTGCTCTTACATATTTTGGATTGTTGTGGTGGGGCGTTACTCCCACCTATTACAGATTGTTTGTGGTAGAGCGTTGCTCCCACATATGTGGTATTTCGTGTGATGGAGCATTGCTCTCACACTGGAGGATTTATTCTTTGGTGATCTATGTCGTTGGTGATCAGATCTGTTTATTGTCGAGGGTCTTATGGATTGGAAATGTCTGTGATACGGACATTATGTGTATTGGTTTTACCATTAGGGCTTGCGGAGCCTTAGATGTTTTCATGGGCTAGATGATTTGGGTATCCCTAGGATATTGGATCAGAATTCGTTATCGTTATTGACGGCGTGATGTTTTATTCCTGATCTGAGGTGTATCACGCACATCATCTTTGCATAGTTCTAGAGATGTTTCGATGGAAACGTCTAGATGTGAAGATCAGTAATGCGTATTTTGATTGTCTTTTGTGAGATGTTTGAGACACACGGTCACCAGTAGGAGTATACCGTGGTTCCACAGGAGATCGAGGTTGTTACCGTTGGAAGTAGACGGAGTCTATAGAAGAGGCTCACAACTTTCTTTGTTTGGCTTGATATTTCCGGAGATACGTTGAGGGTTTCTCTCGGATAGCTATGTCACTGACACGCCTGACCTGGAAAGGCGTGAAGTTCACTTGGACTGAGGATGACAAGACCAGCTTCTAGGAGCTGAAGCGGAGACTAGTGTCGGCTCTGATTTTGAATTTTACCTTCTAGAGAGGACGGATATGTCCTCTGCACCGACGCATCTATTGAGGGTTTGAGCGTTGTTATGATGCAGCACGATATGGTAGTCTCCTATGCTTCTCGTCAGTTGAAGGAGCATGAGAAGATTTACCCGGTACATGATCTGGGCAAGTCGCCATTATTTTTGCCATGAAGATTTGGCGACATTATTTATATGGCGTTACATTTGAGATTCTCACTGACCATAAGAGTCTCAAAGATCTGTTTACTTAGAAGGAACTTAATCTCCGACAGAGGAGGTGGATGGAGTTCCTGAAGGATTATGACTGTACGATTGACTATCACCCGGGGAAAACTAATATGGTTGCCGACGCACTTAGCAGGAAGTCCGGAGGGACTTTAGCTAGCCACCGAGTTTTATTTACAGACTTGGTTCAGAGTTTCTCCGAATTAGACCTTGAGGAGCAGGGATAGACAGAGCAAGGTATTTTTTGGGTTACCATGGTTGCTCAATCCTCGATCAGGATGAGGATTCAGGAGGCTAGGTTGGAGATCAATATTTACGGTCCATTAGCATCCGGATAGTTTCCGGGCAGCAGACTGAGTTTCCCCGAGATGAAGCGGGTATTATATACTTCTGAAGCAGATTGTGCGTATCTCAGTCCCATCTGGTCTTACGGGAGCTACTTCAGGAGGCTCATCGCTCTCGATTTACGATCCATCCAGGCGGGACTCGCATGTATCGAGATTTGAGATGTTCCTACTGGTGGAACGGTATGAAGGACAACACGAAATTTGTAACTAGATGTCTTGTCTGTCAGCAGGTAAAGGCTGAGCACTATAGACCTGCAGGATTACTTCAGCGGATTCCTATTCCTGAGTGGAAATGAGAACATATTACTATGGACTTTGTGGTGGTATTGCCGAGGACACGACGAGGTCATGACGCGATTTGGGTTATCGTTGATCGATTAACCAAATCCGCGCACTTCTTAGCGATCCGGAGGACTGATTCCCTGGATCGATTGGCAGATCTGTATTGCCGAGAGATCATTAGATTACATGGTGTCCCTTTGACTATTATTTCGAATAGAGACCCCCGATTCACGTCTCGTTTCTGACGGAGTCTGCAGCAAACCTTGGGCACACAGCTCCGTTTCAGTACAACTTTCCATCCATAGACAGATGGACAGTAGAGTGGACCATTTAGACTCTAGAGTACTTGTTGAGGTCTTGTGTATTGGATTTTAGTGGCAGTTGGGGGGACCATTTGCCATTGGAGAGTTCGTTTACAGCAACGGTTTGCATTCGGCTATCCAAAGGCCACCGTTGAAGCGTTGTATGGTAGGCCTTGTCGGACACCCACCTTCTGGGAAGAGGTTGGAGAGACCCAGATGTTGGGGACCTCATAGAGCTTAGCATGAGGCAGAGTTGGTCCGTACTATTAGACGGAGAGTGTCAGAGGCACAGGACTGTCAGAAGAGTTATGCTGACCGGAGTCGGAGACTCTTAGAGTTCTCCATTTGCGATCATGTATTTATGCGAGTTTCACCCACGAAAAGGGTGAAGAGGTTGGCCTCAGAGGTAAGCTAGCTCCGCGGTACATTGGCCCTTTCGAGATCTTGGAGAGGATCGGAGCGGTAGCTTACCGATTGGCACTACCACCGTCCCTGGCAGGAGTACACGATGTATTCCACGTGTCTATGTTGAGGAGATACGTACCTGACCCGACGCATGTGCTGACAGATGTCTCAGTTCCAGTTCAGCCTGATGTCACTTATGAGAAGGTTCCAGTACGGATTCTTGACCGGAAAGAGCGTCAGTTGCGGAACAAGACTATCTGGCTGGTTAAAGTCGGATGACAGCATTATTCGGATGAGAAGGTTACCTGGGAGCTCGAGGATACTATCCGAGCTCGATATCCCCATCTTTTACTTGAGGTATGTGATTTAAGTTACCGTTCAACATTTATACTCTTTACCTGTTGTTAATATGTACTGATGGTAGATAACGAAATTTGGGGACCAAATTTTTATAAGTGGGGGAGAATGTAAAATACCAGAAAATAGAGAATAATAATAAGGGAATTTTCCGGAATTTTTGAAAATTTTTCGGGAATTTTCCGGAATTTTTGAAAATTTTTCGGATCTCGTACGGACGAGTTAACGGGGATAAAAACAGGGTCCCGGAAAAGCCTGTTTAGGTTATCCCATTTAAGTGAGGATATGTTTATATTTACATTTTCTTTTTCTTTTATTTTCTTTATTTTCTTTACTCGTTTTTCCCTTCTCTGCCTCGCCGAAACCCGTGTGCCGACTCCTCCTCTGCGCGCACCCGAGCCGTTGGTTTGCCCTAACCGCCGGCCCCGGCGGTTTCTTCCTCGCCGACGCTTGATCAAGAGCTGAACCCCTCTCCTCTCTGCACCTTCTCCACCGACAGCACCGCCGGGTGCTCTTCCTCCTCGCTGAGCGACGCGCCGTCGCCACCCCAGCCGACAGCCGGCTGCCTTTCCAGTGCCGACGTCGCTGCCCTCTCTGGACGGAGCAGCGCTAGCCGAGCCCTGCCGACGCTGTGCCCTAGCCACTTAACGCCGTCAGTCACTCTGCCCTCACCCACTCACCGGAGCGTCGCGCCGCCTTGATTTGCCGATCGCCGATCGCCTTGGCATCGCAACTCCTTTCGCGTGAGGCTAGGTCATCACTGTCGATTCCCTTATTTGCCGGTGCCGAGAGCTGCTCGTGAGCCACCCGAACTTCCTTCCTTGTGTTGTGCCTTAGACCTCTACTGTCGCACCATCGCCATCTCACGGACGTCGCCGTTGTGTCGCCGTAGCCCTCAGCCTTTCGGCAGAGCCACGCCCAGCCGATCAGTCCAACACCTCCTCATTATCAGATCTTGGACCAGGGAGATCCCACGCTTTCTCCTCCCACAGGAGCATCTGCCCTAGTTTGGGACAACACCACGTTGCCCTATATCGCCGGTGTCACCCTACCTTCTGCTTTGCTCATGATTTCAGCAGCGGTTTCTTCAGCCGGGTGTCTACAAAGGTGTCACTGGAATTGGGGTAAGGCATTCTTGGTTTTAGGTTTATAGAGATTTGAATTCTATTATTCTGTTAGAGATGTTTGTGGAATTATTTGATCGACCATTGATGATTCTATTACAGTCTTTCAGGCAGCAGTTTCTCTTAGCTCCAGCCATTGTTTACCAAAGGTAGGTTTTCTTCGGTTGTGAGCCTACAAAAGAACATCTAAATATGGGTAAGTTTTGGAGTTAAATTCATTTCTACATTTACTTGGTTTAGTGGTGATTGATCGTGGATGTGTTAATTGAGGATTAATTGATATATAATAGATTATATTGAGATAGGATCTGATCAGTGGTTGATTAATTGAGTGTTTGTCCCATTTGGTAGTAGATTGGTTATTTGATTACATATTTGGGTGAGTTGTACATATTATATAATTAGGGGAGATCTGATTTCTTGGTTGTGATGGATGGATCATTTTCCAAATTGGATGGGAAATCTGTTGTGATTTGATTTTTGGATTAGAGATTTTTTTTATGTATAAATCTAAATCTTGAGGACATAATTGAGATTAATCATATCGGTTAGGGGTTTTCCTAATTAAGTTGGGTTGGATTTAGCTAGTTGTTGTTTATAAAATTAACTAAAGTGTATGTCACGTTATCTACAGGACTTTGATTCGAGACGGTGTCTCGACGAGGGATCTATTTCGGATTGGACCTTTCTATTGGAGGCGGGTACTTTTGACTTATGTCATTTGATATGCATAGTAATGAATTTAACAAATAGCAAAGATTATGTTTCTTATCTGTTTCGGTTAATCACTACCCAATACCTGTTACATGTTTGATTGTTTGTTTGTTTTGCATCTCATGTTATTACTTACCTGATTACACATGCTTAGGGGTAGTGATATAACCATGTTTCACTATGTTCAGGACCTAAGTGAGATACCCTATCTGATCTGTGAACTCTTGATATGATTTATTGATTATGGTGCACATCATGTATGTATATAGATTTGGTTCAGTATATTACCATGTTTAGTGTCATGCACCATTCGCATAATTGCATGCTGTGTGATAGATTGCTCCATTATTGTCGAGCACATCGCCAGTTTCATCACTGTTCGGTGCTCCGTTGTGACGCTTATGGATAGCATGACGCATCGTAGTAGCACGTCAGTTTGCTCTTCCAGTGCTCTGTTGGTCCGCTCATGGGTAGTGTGACGCAGCGTGTAGCACGTTAGGGATCCCTCCCCGTCATAGTGTACCGGGAGATGGGAGCACTGAGCTCCCCCATTTACGATTTGGGGTAGGAGTATGTATGCACTCCGACAGTATCCCGTTCTCTCGGTCACTCATCAGGAGTAGTGATGCGGAGTGCACGGTTGTCACATCCCTACCCACTCGGTCCCACTTTTGTTGTGAGTTGGCTGACTGGCGTCAGGGGTGACCATGACATTGGCACCATATGCATGATGCATTTATTGTTTGCGTTTGTGTTTGCTGCATTTATATGCTCCACATTGTTTGGATACCTATGTTTGACATGTATACATATACCTCTCGGATTGCTTGTCTTTATACCCAGGTCCTGGTTAGTACAGTATTCTCCTGTTTACTTCAGTTTGTATTCACCTTTATTACATCAGGAGACTGTACGCATGATTAGTGTTAGGTGTTATTTCCTTACTTTGCATATCAGTTGTGCCTGCTAAGTGTAGGATTCACCCCGCCTCCATTGTTGATATTTTCAGGTTGAGGCTGTCCGGAGCAGTTCCAGTCGCTAGTCCCCATCTGCACGTAGTGTTAGTTCTCAACTGGTCTTGAGTTGTTATTTTATCTTAGTTTCTCTATCAGACTTTGTTTTTAGTCTTGTATTGTTTTACTTATGGATATTGTATGGATTCTTATCGTTTGATGGATTTTTTTGGTATGATTTGGACTTATTCTACTACATGCCTACCTGGACGGCAGAAGAGGTGAGTTCATCGGATTTGAGCTTTACGAGTGTAGTTGAGTATGATTGATTTTGAGTCATGGTATTACTGCTTTGGTTTGCTTATATTTATATAAACTGCATGGTGATGGTTTATTTACTTGTTATTATTCCAGCCGTATGTGACTGAGGTATATGAGGATGTAGAAAAGTTTCAGATTGTCCGCCGTACAGGAGAGATGCTGCCGAAATTTTCTCGGACAGGGACTCCTCCGGGGCGTGACATTAAAGTTATATGTGTTGTGTTCTAACCTTTCTGCCAAGTGTGCAGGACTTGACTGGTCTGACACTAGACTGAAATCCAGTTATGTCTGGAGCACCTGATAACTGATGTAAAAGTCCATATAGGTCAAGGAGTGATCCAATATCTGGAAAGAAGTCCGGCTGGGTCTGCAAGACCTGACAGTTGACCGAAATCTAATTGGATCTACGGACCTGACAACTAGCGAGAAGACTTGGTGGATCGTAAGGAAGTCAAGCGATTCTGCATGGTAAAGTAAGTCAATGGAGGAGAGAGTTCAGTGAGGACGAGTCCCAATTAGAGACTTTAGGCGCAAGTCAAAATTAGGTCTATTTTGGAAACCTAAATTGAGGTCGTGACTAAATTATAATCTCGGGAAGACAGGGTCTAATTAATACTACTGTCTTATAATTGTACTAACTATGTTTTGTAGATTAGATATTTTTCTTGTTGAACTAACATGTTTTGCAGGAGGAAAAAAATAACAAGAAACCTCAAGTGAACAGTGCTCGAGGTGCCTCCTGTGTTGCTGGAAGCACCTCGGAGGCTTAGTCGCAGACTTCGCACGGGAGGGCGCGGAGGTGCCTTCAACGCATTTGAAGGTGCCTTGAGTTTGGCGCTGGAAGGTGCCTTAGGGAGGTTTGAAGACCTTCCAAAGGATAAACATCAAAGGTGTGGAAGTTATTGGTTTCGAAGATAAGACAATCAGATTTGCTGCTGGAGACGTTTCGGAAGAGGCTGAAAGCATTTTCCACAGCCTATATATACCTTGTTCGAGTAGCAGACAACACACAATTTATTTATGAGCTTCAACGACTCTTCTGCTGCTTCAACTATGCTCTGCCGCTGTGCAACTGCTCCGAGGACATCCAACCATTGTCGGCAAACCGACATTGACACACGAGCCCATTTAGACTCTACAACTTTAAGTGTTGGTAACTAGTTTTAAATTTGTACTTATTTTACATATTTGTAAAATGAAAGTGTAAGATTATGACACTTTCCTATTTCGTTCTTTGTATTCGATCATTCTTATAACAGTTCCAGAAGAGAATTTAATAAATTATCCATCGATAGGTCCGAATGACCTAGATTTGGAATAGAAATTGCTGAAAGCTCCGAACCAAATAAAATCTCTCGTGTTCGTGTTTTATTCTTTCTTTTCTTTTCATCTTTTCAAAAGAAAAAGATAAGTTTTTAAACCTACATGATTCACCCCCCTCTCATGTACATAACGATCCTACATTATGCACCTTTTGGTCAATTCAAAAACCTGTGTGCATCCTTTGATAAATATACTATATATAAATATACTATGTCTTAATTTCCCAAGTTGATCCGAATCATTTGATCAATTAAATAAAAAAATATACCTTCACTGATGCACATCGAATAATTTTTTTAAAACCAAATCGATAAAATATCGATAAAATATCAATTAATTGGATTCGAAAGTCAAATTAATCAATTTTTAAAAGAATTTATTAAAAAAGTGAATTCGATCTAACAAAAATAAATTAAAAAGATTTAATTTAATCTAAAAATTTAAATAATTCCAACTATTCGATTTAACTAAATAAAAAAAATTTAAAATCAAAACGAATCGAATTAACCGATATTTTTAGAAAAAAACTAAACTTCTAAATAAACTGAACCCGAATTTTAAAATTTGATTGTTTTATTCAGTTTAATCAAATTTTCACTCATTACTTATCTTAACTCATATGTCTAAGCATGATATAAAATTGCATTAACATAAGCTTATGTTAATCAGTATAATTTAAAAATTTATACCAAAACTAACAAAACATTATTAGATTGATTATAAGAATGCAAAGGAAGTTCATTATTGATTCCAATACAATTACAAGGAAACTGCATCCACAATCACAAGCACCAAAGTTTTTTTTTTAAAAAAAAAAAATCCAAGAACCTGAAAGGAAATCCCTTCATGAACGTGTTAAAGTTGTCAATAATTTTTAGAAGGTGAATAAAAACAAGAGCGCAATGAAATTAGTAGCTTACTACATACTAGCTAAAAACTCAGCAACATAATTGTGTAGAATATCAAGCTCTTTCAATCATCTATTTTTTCTATCATAAAAAAATAAAAATAAAAAACCGTGTGCAAATCCTTATCTCAACATTCCATAAGTTGTTTAATATATGAAAAACACCTACAACATGCCAAGAATAAAGCTAAATTAATATTCAAAGTGATTCGGACGCATGCAATGAATATGATGGTGATTTCAGGCTCATGAACTCACCAAAATCACACACATACAAAAAGAATCATAAAACCAGCTGACAACTACCAATATAAGATTAAAAAAAGTCTAGTCATCCAATAAAATGAATAGAAATATACGTAGCAACTTTAAACACTTACTCCTAAAATACTTGGATTATTTTCCCCATGCATCATTTTTGACATAACTAACAGATGCTTTTAAGGAACTAAAGTTTTAAAACATGCAGAGCAGCAGAACATGTAGAATCCCTAATAAACAACTTCAAACCGTCATCTGGACAATTTTATATCTACAATGAACAATCGTGAACATTTTTACTATGAGTAATCCCAATAAGAATGTAGATTTACAAGTGAAGTGATCAGCATCATGGATTTAGCAAGAGAGTATTAGCTTTCAGTCTAATGGACTATGTAATAATGTATACAAGGCAAGAAGAAATAAGTTCATTGCAAATTAAATTGTTCAAACTTCAAATTTCCATAAGCCAAACACCATCTTAGAATTAACTTTTTTGGTTTGTGTTATTAAACAAGAAGAAAGATTATACATAATCATTTTCATGTGGAATTAGAACTTAACAAAGACATAAATCACCCAAAACTTGACATCCACAACCCAAACAGATATAACCGAGCAAGTTATAAAATATATATTATGTCACTTGTTCGCTTTCTGTAGACAGATTTCTGGTCCATCATATACTCGAGACATATAGATATCATTTTCCAATAGAAGATTAACTTAAGTACCTAACTGCTGGGTTAATCAAGAAACTAAAGGGAGAAGTTAACTCTAGATGGTTTGAACAAAACTACATATTTATCATATAGTGCATTTTGAATTTTTTTTAAGGATCAAAATGGAAAGCCCTAAATAACAATGTTGAAAGTTGCTTCACAATTTCCATTATTTTTTGTCTTCACCATCATGTGTCCACACGCCGCATTGGATGTAAGAGTATTTGCGCCCAGATTAAATCCATCCCAACAATGTTGTTGTAAAAATTTGTACAACTACATTAACAAGTGCTCCAAATTTAACTCGCTTACCACTAGACCAAACAATTATTGGTAGCTCACAATTTTCATTCTATATTCTCATTATCTACTATTCCATGATCCATTTATATGTAAAGTCCCAACATGCTTAATTGGTGTTCCAACAGAAATTGATATCAAATCCATTAATCTAATGCCTCGATGAACCTCAAAATGTAGGAGATTAATCAAAAAAACTTGAAGCCTGATATACCTAAGGCAAGAGCAATCTGAATCAGAAGCAAAAGTAAGATAATGATGGCTCAAACTTTAAAAAAAAATGTATGTAAAAGGAAATTAAATTCTTATTACAATTTGAGAAATACAAGCAAATACTATCCAATAATCACATAAAGAAATTACAAATGGTGTTTCTAATTTTTTATTACATCATCAATCCAATTACAAGCATAGAAATTACTCAATAGTTATGATAAAAATATGAATCACTGAGAACATTCCTAGCTAAAACAGATATTTTTACAATAAAATATGACCATGTAGATTCAGAATTTAAAGTAAAAAAAAAATGTAGGGCAAGTAGGCAACAGCAAAGCTGTAAAATTCTCACCAAGAATCAAAAAATAATGAGCAGCGCGAAAAGCATGTAGACGAGCCAGCAAGCGTAGGCTATGAGACTACGGTTCTCATTCCCGCAGGCCGCCAACTCCACCAGAAGTGCCGTGCAGATTCTCGTAGACCATAGCACGAAAACCGCAGCAATCGAGAAGATCACAATGCCGCCATGGGGCACAAAAAGTGACAATGCTGATAAAATCACCATCGGCAGCATGGAGTACCCAATCAGGCTCAAGCACCGATACAGATCCAAATTTCCATTGTGTCCCGCGAGCATATTGAAGACCACGTAGAGAAAGAGAGCGGCGCCCGTGACCCACCCTAAGATGATTCCGAAATGGAACTTGCCGGCCAGAAGCTGGAAGAGGCCGAAGGCCATGACGAACAGAAAGGGACCAGAGAGGTCGGCGTCCTCGTGAAGACTAGCGTTCAACCGGAAGGGGTTCAAGATCGAGAGAGTCTTGCGCCAGATCTGGCGGGTGTTGATACCGAGCTCCTCGAGGAGGGGCAGTTCGTCTTCGAAGGAGCCGGATACTGAGAGCGCGCCTCCGGAGGGGGCGAATACTGGGGCAGAGAAGGAGGAGGCGGGAGGGGCGGATCCGATGTCGAATGACATGAAGGGGATGCTAGGGTTGGCGGGGCCAGCGTTGGAGGGGCGCGGGGGGTGGAAGGGCGATGCCGCTGCCCCTGGCGCGCGGCGCTGATGGGGAACGCCGGTTGTTCCGGCGGAGGGAAAGACCACCGGCGGGACGGAGAATTCCTTGGCCATCACGCAACGCGCTGAGTAAAGAATCCGGAGGTTTTTGTTTCCGATCCAAACTCCGTGATAACCCAAAAGAGTTCAATAAGAACGACAGCATCATTAATGATGGTAAAAAAAAAACATTTACACATGTATTTTTTACTTCTTTTTTTGATTTGCTCCCGTGATTTTTTCACAATTGAGGTGTCACCCCTGCATTTTAAATACTCAATTAGATCCGCATAAAACTACCTTAATCCATAATAAAATCTCAATTAATATGTGAATAAACATTATAATTAACTTGATACGCGGTTAGTAATGAATTCAATTAGATAAATGTATTATATTGATATTTATTATAAAAGATGCATTAACTTTATTGAAAAATATTAAAAGTATAATCAAAATATATTAAAAAATTACTGTCAAACACCAGAGAAATAGGATAAATATCTTGGAGATCGACTTTGTACATCAATGAACACTAGCTTCAGAATTAATCGAGTAAAATTCGGACAACTATATTATTAATAGTGACATGTGGCATCTGAGTACAATATAACTCCTCCTCCACCTCCACGAGCAAAGAACTCAATACCTGATCATTTGTCATCACGAGATATCATCAATAAGGCAATCTCGACTTCTCTCAATTTCATCCTCTATTCCATAACCCAAAGCACGGCTATTGAATTGAACTGATCAAAGGAAGCAGCATATAAATACTGTTGGATCATATCGTTATGGGCTCTGCGACGTTCGTGGAGGTGATCTTGGCCATCTTGTTGCCACCCCTGGGAGTCTTCCTGCGCTACGGCTGTGGTGTCAGTTACTAACTCCTGTTGATCTCTTATTTCTTTCTTCCTCACAACTTAAGATTAATTGCAGGTGCAGTTTTGGATCGATCTGCTGTTGACGATATTTGGTTACATACCTGGAATCGTTTACGCCATCTTCGTCTTGGTGGGATAGTGCCTACGTACGATCGATCACTCAGTAAATTTTTCACTGACTAGAAGGTGGTTCATGCAATAAGTTGCGAGGATGATCCATGAACGTGTTCCAGTTTTGCCTTGTGAGAAAATTATACCTTTTTGTTCTATTTATGTTGATGACTCGAGATGATGACAGATGTTTGGTGTGTGATGATTAGTATTATCGTAGAAGATGAATTTTCAGACTACAAAATTAATGTTATTTGACTTATTTCAGGGGTTCAACGAAAAATTACATTGAGGAACTGGAAAACATGAAAATGTTTTTTTTTATGTAGTTCATCTATCGGTTCAATCGTGTCTTATGAAACCAGCTTCGAAGTTTTGATTCGATTGATTAATAAAAATACTCTGTAAGATTAACCTTGAAAACTTCCTGCAGTCTGCAAAGGGAGTGTCAAACCCTGCACCGAAGATGAACAGGTCAAATTTCATAGCAAAGAATATAATGCAAACCTATTCCACTAATTTTCATTGTTCAACCTTAAAGGAGGCTAAAATATCTCCACTCATTAAGAACCATTCAAAATGACAAAAGTGATCATAGAACAAGCAGAAGATAATAAAAAAATGGCAAGTCGAATGGTAATTGCAAATCATCATACTCTTGAAGGTACATAACATCCACTTCCACGGGGCACAGATTAGATTGACGACTTACAGTTCATGCAAATCCAAGTAAATTTCTGGCAATTAATTAATCAGCATAAGGATTGGGCAAAACGCGGACTAAATTCATATGTTTGTCGCCCGAGCTCGAGCCTCCACAAACCTGCAGAGCAAATAAATAAAAATGCTTTACACTTTTTCAACGAATTGCCTATCAGCTTCTTTTAAGAACTGTGCATAACCCAATTTTGAAAACTTCAAGTGAGTTTCAGCATAATCAACAAGGAAAGCATTCTAGTTCAAAATTTTCAAGACCATGGGGCAAAAAACAAAAAGGTTTCACCAAAATAATTTACGACAATTACAATTTTTTAGATAACGAGATTCATACAGGATCAATTAGAAAGGGCCTTGTTGGAAGGAAGCTGGAGAAGGCCTTCTGTCTCTCCACTCAGGAGTTCACTGTCACAGACAAATTCTTTTTTATCCAGTTCAAAACAAAAATGAATGTAAAAGATAACCAGACAAATTTATGAAGCACAGTCAAACTTGCTTTCGTTGCTGTTAAAAATTTACTTGAAGTGTAAGTTGTCGAACATGAGAGGATTGGAGGTCCAAGTGGCTTCGAAGCTGTAATCTCTCCTTGTGGACCTGTAGAAGATGACTAGAGTCAAATTGAATGATAAACAGAGAAATCAGAAAGCATAGTTACCAATGTGTGGCCATCAGAAAGTGCAACAATGCCCTGATCACACAAGCTGCACAATTTGGAGGGAGCATAAACCACTGTTTTAACACAGATTATTTCTCTTCCTGTAAAAGGTTAAAACAAAAAATGATGACTTTCAGTGACACCGTTAACAAACACATAAGTGGACAAGTTGAGAAATTCTATATCCAACTGGACAACTTGGGAAATAAAAATCGGTAAGATGCAACATAAAAGTTATCCAACTGGTCTATTACAAGTTTACAACTAAGAGTAAAGGCAAGGTCAGTATGAGCGGCGGTTATGCTAGGAAAAAAAGTATCTACAAACTTAGTGCTAAATTGTGTTTCTAAAAAAAGAAAATATAGACTTCTCTAGCATTTTATGTAGACAACATACCGGCTTTCCACTGGAGGTTCAGGCTTGTCCTTGTGAAACAAAAGTCAGAATGTTAACAAGTGATTTGGCTTCAAAAGGAATATAGTAAAAACTAATAGCAGGCAAAAATCCAAGGAAAGATTGAACTTTGAAACTTTACAATTTAACAGAATCAGGAAATAAGCAAAAATAAGCATCTACAATCATAAATGTGTCGGTAAGGAAAACAACATAACCATAAATCTATTTATTTAATACAGAATTATATGATCAAGTAAAATAATAACAAATCAATATAATAGAAAAAATATCTGTTTACTTGATACCACTGTATCACACCCGTGGGAATATATATATATATATATATATATATAGAGAGAGAGAGAGAGAGAGAGAGAGAGAGAGAAACAACTTCTCAAAATCTCTCTCTAAATTCTAATTAACATTAAAATTCCTTTCAATATTCAATTTTGTTATAAAAATTTCCTGTCTTTATTAAATGGTAATTTTGATGATGCAAATGGCAATATGTGCAATTCTTCAGATTTGGGTAAATCTTGTTTCTTCCTAGTAGTATTTATGAGAGGGTCTAAACTCTAAAGCATTCTTTTAACTAAAAATGAAACAAGACCAGACCAAATTAATATAATAACATGAGTGGTTATCAGGTTGTTTTCAATTGGAAAAACAGAGAACTTTCAATTTTGGAATCACAGACAGCAGAAATTTTTCACCAAAAAAATTACTTTGAGATAGGCATTAAGTACAATCTCTGAGAAGCAACGTAAGCACCAACGTTGCCTGGCATTTTGTTGCTAACATAAAAGATTACAAGGGTGAAACATCTCCAATCAAATGAATCCAAGAAGTGTGGTATCTATCGAATAAATATTTTCCTTTATCACTAAATACTCTTGTAAAGGATATCCAGTCTACTGTACCAGCCATTTTCACTCAACATGTGCAGTAGCTAATTGTGTCTACGATTTGAGATGTACATGTACAAGATCTCACAACTTGAGTTAGGACATTAGACTGGACATAGGCATAATATTGATGTATCTGGGCACCTGAAAGAACTTAAAACAGGAAGTCACCAATATGGATCATCTTTCTGTCCCTGCAAAGAATGAATAATAATCATGTCAAGAACTAGGATTTTGGAAAAGTTAAGGCCATCCATGAAATGATTATTACTAGAATCATCCAAATTGACTCAAATAAAAAAGAATATAATCATGACATGAGATCACAAACTGATTATGCTGATGTAACTGGTTAAATATGCGATAGACTATCATCTTCCAAAGCACGCCCACAAACAAATGAGACGCTAAATCATATAATCCAATAAGAAATCCTAGGGATGATATTGACTTCAAAATGGATAGTCATCAGCAATAACCTCTATGGAAAAACACAGAATCTAACTTTTATGAGATTAATGTTTGAAATAATCATAAATCTCTCAATTCTTGAGAATGACTCAAATACTGATTTACCAAAATACATGGCCTTCTGAAAGATTAAAAAAAAAATGCTTGATAAGATATTATGGGATTTGACAGGTTGAAGAAAACAAACGATCCACTAAATGAACATTTCGTCCTACAAAACTATGTTTGCAATTAAAATAGCTTTTCTGAAGAGTTCAATGATATCAAGAAAAGAATTAAAATAGCCTTTCTAAACTATGGGCAGTTGATCTAAGAACGCTAGGTTGATGGGTCGCTTGCTTCCCGATTTACCCTGTTGGCTGGTGGAAAATTTTCGTGGGACCGGACCAGGCACCCGAGAATTAGTCGGCGTAAGCTAGATCTTTGGTGCCAACTAAAAAAAAATTGGAAACTAATTTAAATACCTACATATAGAACTATCAGTTAATGTTTCTCATGTTGAACTCTAAGGTAAAAGTTGTTTCCAATGTTAGGACACAAAGGAACTTTCAAATGGATGAAACCTGAATTTTTGAATAATTGACAATTTAAACAAGTACCATGGGCTGGCGCAGTTGGTTCATGTAAGGGTGTTGCTGCAAATAGACCTGGGTTTGATTCCCAACGGGTGCGGAATCCCCTGTTGATTGCCTCAATCCCTCCTTGCATGCGTTGCTATTGCTAGGCAAAGATCCATGATTTACCTCCCTTCTCGACAATGGGGGGCCACCTGGGCCACCAAAGTGACGGTTTCACTTTTTTTTTTTTTTTTGCTGCCAATAGATGGTCACTTCAGAACTATAACCAGAAGGTTGTATAAAATCAAATGCAAGCATAGCATTATTAAGGACGCGGGCAGATTACAATGGCTTATAATGAAAAAATGAATGTCCACAACTAACAAAATATATATTTTAAGGTTATTGATACTAATTCATGCAAGTATCTCAACACAATCTTTGAGATTCAAACCAATGCCAATCTCAGAGTCCAGTCTAGCAAAAAACCATCTGCATCAATCCCGATCTTTCTATCAAGACCAGAGTGCATACCAACGCTTCGCTGAACTGACTTCCATATTCCCCCACACTAGATAATGAATATGGACAAATACAAGTGAGGACCAATCTGAAACCAGCTATTCTAAATATATTGCCCAAGTATATAGGGAACTTTGGAAATAAAACTTCAGTCAATTTAGATATCATGAAAAACTAAAATCGTCCAGTTGTGTTGGCCTTCAACTAAGAAAAACCACTCTCAACTATATGGACACAACAAAAGAAACCAAATTGAACAGTTACGTCTTTGAGTGATAAGATTAACCAGTCAATGTTGATTTACAGATCCTACCAGTGCAGCTAAGGCTGTATTGTAAAGCAATTACTTGAATATTGCACTAGTTCAAAATTGAAGAATTCAAGATAGAATTAGAAACTTGTGAGTAGTCAAATGTCCTCTATAATTGCAAGGAAGTTGACAATTGTCCAAAACTTCCTTGATTTATTGATCACAAAGCAAGAGTGTAGAATTCTTTATTGACAACTTGGTTTGAGCTTGGGGATTCTAGCGATCAAATTATGGAAGACACTAGTGAAAGTTGAGGGAAACAATCAAAGAGTAAAAAAAATAAAACACAGCAATGGAATCAGCATCACCTTTTAGAACATACAAGTCAGTAACGCACAATTTAAATTTAGATTGAAAGTCAAGATGCAGTTAAGAATTAGTACCTTGAAACTATAACTAGTATAACTGAAGTAATTAAAAAGAAAACAATTAATGTGTGCAGATTGGGGATAATTTGACATTTGAAGAATCTATTTTTCTTACAATGTTACCTATCATAAACAAGCTGATAAGGGTTTACTTTGATCCATTCTTCATAATAAGGTCATACTGAAGGATTATAGGTTGTTCTTGACCAAATGTTCCATCATCAAAATCATCTGTAGAGTTCTCCTGACATATTAATCTGTCTTGCCTCAATGGATTCAATGCCAGACCTTCCCAGTTACCACGGTCCTTTGTGATAGTGGTAGAATCAATAAAAGCATTAGCATTATCTATATTCAAACCAGCATCTTCAGCCGCAGCTCTGATTGGTGATGTGAGAACCATGAGATCATGATCATCATCCAAGCCAGCGGAAGAGCCACCAGCAATCAATGCTGCGCCATCGACGTCATTAACTGCTCCTATGTCTGATTGATCAAGGGAATCTTTTCTTTGTCTTTTCCATTTTTTAGTGGATGAAGTGCCATCATCCTCAAAATCCTCTTCTACCCTATCCTTGTGTAAATAAACCCATAATTTTCTTTCGCTATCAAATTGCACACAAGGATCACGCTCATAGTGCAACCTATCTAGAGCCCCACTCACAACTTGGTTCACTTGTGCATCAGAGATGTTTTCAACAATGTATTGAGAGTCCCTTAATAGGGTACAAACATCTGCTCTTGTTCCTATGCTACCAGGAAGTCTGGCTGCTGCATCTCGAACAAGACAAAGAATGGTAACATGTGGTGGTCGATCTGGTTTAAGCATGAAATGATCCCGAGCTTTTGAGGTTGGCTTTCCACCACCCCTTCTTAGTGGAGCAACAATAGATTTTTTCCCATCAGCAGCTGTATAGGAAAAGGCTCTATCTGGAATAGAAAACCGTAAAAATTCCTCTCTGTGGAAATATGCTCTTACATCATCAGAGCTGGGACTAATAGTATTCAGACTCTTTTGGGCTCTTAGATCTTTGAACCTTGCCTTCTCATCCACGTTCAAAAGCAATGAAGCAGGAGGAGGTGGGAGGCTTCCAATCTGCTGGAGTGTCATTTGACTACTTTTAAGCCAATTAGCAAAAGCATCAACCAGCTTTACCAGCATCTTGTGAGTGATTCCCCATGCATCTGCAGAAGTTTCTTCTTCTCCATTATCATTGTCTGAGGTAGAAGCAATAGGGCCTACCCATGACCATCTTTTGTTTGATTTCTCATATGATACTAAGGGCTTCCAACCCTTTGCCCCCAGTGGTGCTGTTTTAGATGAAAAAATCTTCAGAACTCCTCGGATTAAATCTTGAAGTGGTTCCTGTGCTTCAAGAATGTATGGATCTCCTGGGTTTGATCTAACTTGATCAATAATCTCTTGAACTGTGTGAGAGAGATGCCCTATAGATCCTGTAGAATGTTTGTCCATATTCTCAAATGATTGAGAAATATGAATGTCATTTGTTATTTGATGCATTTTGTGCTGATCATCTGTGAAACTTTTCCGTCCATTGTCGTCGTCATGATGGGAGGCTATCAGTGTAGTATCTTCCACAAGAGGAGTAATCATTGTCTTCCTTACGGCTGAAAGAAGATGTATGATGGAAAATGAAAATCCAGTGTGAATAGTTGGGGTGATAAGGGGAAATGGTTTCTTCTGTGGCTTTGCCTTAGCTTCACCATCTCCTGAAGCCTTCCCTGACACTACCAAATCCAGATTAATGCCATTCAGCATCTCAGTTTCAGCATCTGCTTTCCTTTTACTCTTCCTGGTAACAACATGGTCATCAACCTGCAGTTTAGGACTGTCCTGTTGGTGGACAGGTTCATCTTGCTCACTCAAGGGATGACCATTGACTTTCTGTTTTGATTTCTTTGACAAAGTATTGCAACTTATAAGTGGCATGCTTGATCTTTCTTGAGCAGCATCAATCCTTGGACCATCAGCCATCATGTTCCTTGATTTGTTGATTAATTTCTTGCTCCTTCGTGACTTCCGCATGCCATGTTCATCCCTCATCCCAGTAGCATAATCATCAGCATACAAAGATTGCACCGGAGAATTATTTACATCAGCCATCCCTTTGTGCCTCTTTTCTGCACTTGTCAGCTTTGCACTTCGGTGTTCTACTAGTGTCTTTTTTCTTGGTCTTCCATTCTTCGCTTTCATGGAATTTGAGTCAGGTGTTTGTGCACTTTTATTCACATCAGGGAAGCCAGTATAGCCTTTTTTATCACATTTCATGAGCTTTTTTGGGTTTCTAACAGCATTTGTTAACCTGTGATCTTCAACCCGCTCAGATGAATTAGATTCTGTCTTCTCACTTCCAGATATTGTACACTTATTCTCATACTGCATCTCATTAGTCCACTCCTGGGGTATCCTGGTTCTAGAATCCTTTTGAATATGCGAATTACACGTTTGTATTAGAGAATGTTTATACAACTTATTTTTTGATGCATAAGCAGCGCCAGATTTATCAGCCCTGTAATCTTTGTCAATCCTATCTGATTTAGCTGAATGGCTCAAGGAAATGGCTTCCTCATGCATCTCATTTAACTGCATGGAATCAGTTAGCTTGTGCTTACCGTCTGTGCAAGTTGAAGGAAACACCCAAGCCCTGTCAAAGTATTTAGCTTTGGTCTGCTCAGTATATAAATTTATTGCTTGGCCTGAATTCGATTTTCTTCCACAACTCTGGCTAAAATTGTTACAGATGTCAGGATCTTCATCACTGTGCATGCCTGTATCATATCTTTTTTGTAGTCCTTGTTTCTTTCCTGATATCATCAGATTAGTTCTGGCCACTGCACCTGCATTTTTTGCAACCCAGACTCCTTGTGAAGGCAAATAACTTTCTTCATTATCATCATGGTCATTGCTAATACGATCTCTAGCTCTTTTGGATGCTACCACATCATGCCCTGAAAATTTATTCTGCTTCGATCCTTGCTTCAAGGCTGAAGGATACCCATGTGATGATCCAATGCATTCCTGTGCTAAAACGTTAGAAGGGGAAACTTTTAGAACTCCTTTTGAGGACTCTTTTTTGTGGGTTACTGACTGATAAGTCATGCCGATCTCATGAGGTATGATATCAAATTCAGGTTTCACAAACGGCTGGCCTATCTTAAACCGTTTATTCAAATACCAGTTATTAGAATCCCCACTCTCTGAATCCATCTCAAAACCAACATCACCATTTCCAACATAGCTTGAAAGCCTCTGACTCCTCAGGATATTGAGTATCCGAAGTCTTTCTTCAATACCATATCCACCACACTTTTTCCATGCATCCCTTGTGCGGGCAAGACGCCTTACCATAGAATTATGATATTTACACAGGTTATGGTAGTATTCATGCTGCTGTAAGAAACTCAAACCTCGACGATAAAGAACAATCCTCGGATCACAGAGCCCTCCTTTCAACTGAGTGAATAGAGTATCAAGCGGGCTCCCAAAGTGAAAATTTTCCCCAGAAAACAGCGCTTTAAGAGTGCATCCAAACGTCTCATGATCCATATCCGGGAGGTACTCCGCCAACACAAAGCGCTCGTCCTCCGAGAGACATTCGTTCCACGTCTCCAAAGACAACACTGTGCCCAAGCCGGACAGGTAATAGAGTTCGAGTGGAACGCTAAAACTCTGGTTTCCCACCTGGCACAACTGAGTTCCTGGCTCACCAAGCTCCGCCGGATCAAACTCGTCAGATTCCATGCCGGAGTCCGCGTCCGACAAATCAGAAGCATAAGACCCCACCTTGGCACTCCTCGCACTCGGCTCCTCCTCGACATCCTGAGTCGAGCCGCTCCCTTGGCTCACGAGCGAGGAGTCTCTGTCCCTCCTCGAAACCCTAGAATCACCGTTCATAGTCGCCATTGACCCACCGCAGAAGATGCGATCTTTAGCCCGCCAGCAACCCGCCAGCACCAGAAACGATGAAAAGAATAGCGAAAAGTAAACAGGCAGCAAAATGAATCAAATCCGGCGAGAAGTAGGAGGAGAAGAAACAGAAAGAAGGTAAACGAACACCAGAAAAGGGGGAAGAAGATCAGCTCGTCGGAGGAGACAAAGCGAGGCAGAGCAAAGTGTTTGGGTTGCGGCGTCCGAAGCGAAGCGAGAAGAGCAAAGAAGAAACCCTAGAAGGAATAGAAGAAGAGGGGTAGGAAGAGAGGAGAGAGGAGGCGAAGCGGTTAGAATAAGGAGAAGGGAGGTGATGGATGGCTCGACGAAGGGAAAGAGAGCGAAGTGTGTGTTTGGGACGGCGACCCGATACGGGAATGGCTCATGGTAGCGTTTCAGTTAACCCGACAATACGGTCGGTTACGATATCGTAGCGTTTCCAGTTGATTTAATGATTAACAAGTCGTTGTTTTTTCCAAAAAAAAAAAACATCTAAAATATGCAATATCGTCTTGTCAAGTCAAAATTAATATACAAAATCATCATAAATATAATGTACTTGGACTTATAATTATTTTTAACAATAATTGTCTTGGGACTGCATTTGAAAATATGTTATAATTTGTTTTAACGAAATCACTACAAATAAGCAGCTATAATTCGTGAAAAACAGTAGTTTGAAAATAAGGACAAAATTTGAATATGATAAAATATATTACGAAAACGAGTTGAGCATATATAAAATTATATAGCACAATGCCATTCATTGTTTTGCAGTTGCCACATATCTGGATTTACTGAGTTCTGTTGAGGACCCTGTGGACTGTGGATAGGATAATCCTGTTCAGCTTATTAACTGAAATATTATGTTAAAAATCACAAATTGAGTTCAGACATGAAGCTTCATATAATCTATTCCTATTCCTACTTCCTGTAAGTCATTCAACACCCTAAAATACCAACCAAGTCAAACTCCAGAAGAAAATCAGATTATGCACGTAAAGTGAGATAATTGCCGAAATTAAACGTGATAACCATGAGAATCTACTGAGAACCTCCCTATTATTCTATAACAACTAAGATGAACATTGGAACCATGCTAGAATCATTCAACTATGTAGGTTGATAATATCTTTCTTCTACAGTTTACAACATAGCTAGGACACAAAAACTATAGAGAATTTGCGGCAGGGTAGGCGACCATCAAGTTACTTGATATGACAGTGGGCTTTGTTTCACTCAGCATATACAAAGATACTGGAAAGGATAACGGAGCATATAATTTCCTTTCATTGTTCAAATGGCATAAAGCCTGTCAAAATCAAGATTAGATGGTTCAGAGTTGTGATATTATGAACTTGTGCCACTCTTTAATGACTTTACTCGCTTTCTGATCGAATGGGTATGTTGTGCAAAGAGGGGGCAATACCTCTCAACCTTTCTGAACCGCGGAAGAAGAGGGAGAGAGAAAAGAGATCGCGCGGAACAACAAGACAAAGACGCACAAAAGAGAGCAAACACCAGGAAGGAGAAGGAGAAGAAGAAGAGAAAGAAAAGAGTTACCGTGGTTCGGCGACTTGCCTACTCCACAAAACGGCTGAAGCTTTATTAGAATTCTCTTCTACACAAGAGAATCACATCTAATGATTCTTGTGTTTTCTTATCTACAATGGGTTTACAATGATCCCTATAAATACTGCTAAACCCCCCAGACCCGGTAAAAACGTAACAGAATTTGTTATGAAAAACATAACAAAATTCTGTTATATAAAATCTTAACAGAATTTTATTACGAAAAATCTTAACAGATTTTTCTTCCATGACATCCCTTCATCCAAATATGAGCCACTCGTCAACAATCTCCACCTTGGCGAATATTCACCCCTTCGAAGAATACGAATATCTGGACAAAACTCCATCTGGATCTCTGGGTCTGGGCTTCCTTCCTCTAGCATCTAGAGATATGGATCAAGTTTAAGCAATGCTTAAACTTCTCTGTGGTCACTGGCTTTGTCAGCATATCTGCAGCATTGTCTGCAGTGTGAACCTTCTCAAGTTGAATTTCCCCGGAAACAATCACCTCTCTGATCTTGTGAAACCTCACATCAATGTGTTTGGTTCTCGCATGATACACTTGATTCTTTGTCAAATAGATAACACTCTGACTATCATATAACAACTTGACTCCACTTTGTCGAACACCCAATTCTCTGACCAATCCTATAAGCCATAAAGCTTCCTTCGCTGCTTCAGTGTTGCCATGTACTCGGACTCCGTAGTAGACAATGCAACAATAGATTGTATCATAAATTTCCAACAAATAGGTCCTCCCGCTACAGTGAACACATATCCTATAGTAGACCTCCTGTTATCTAAATCTCCTGCATAATCTGCATCAACATACCCAGCAACTGAAGGATCTTTCGGTTGTCTACTGAACATGATGCCATAATCAGTTGTATTTCTCAAATATCTGAAAATCCATTTCACTACATCCCATGTGGTCGACCAAGATTTGAGAGAAACTTGCTTACCATACTAATTGCTTGCGCCAAATCTGGTCTCGTGCAAACCATGGCATACATCAGACAACCAACTGCACTGGCATAAGGAACCTTTGACATCTCTTGGATCTCGTCATCCGTCTTTGGACACTGTGTACTGGATAACTTGAAGTGATGCGCCAGGGGTGTGCTCACTGACTTTGCATTCTTCATGTTGAACCTATCCAACACCTTCTCCACATAGCTACGTTGAGACAACCATAATCTTCCTGCAACTCTATTCCTGTGAATCTCCATCCCAAGAATCTTCTTGGTCTCTCCCAAATCTTTCATGTCAAATTCCTTGCTCAGTAGCCTCTTCAATTTGTCAACCTCTCTCATCTTCTTCGCAACAATGAGCATGTCATCTACGTATAGTAGTAAGAAAATCAGTGATTCATCTTCAAGGCCCTTCACATATATGCAGCAGTCATACTCGCATCTCCTATATCCGTTTTGAATCATGTATGAATCAAAACGACAAAACGTTTGTACCATTGCCTAGGAGATTGTTTCAGTCCATAGAGCGATTTCTTCAACTTACAAACCAACTGCTCTTGTCCGGACTGACTAAATCCCTCAGGTTGTGACATAAAAATCTGCTCCTCCAAATTTCCATGAAGAAATGTCGTCTTCACATCCATTTGCTCCAAATACAAATTGTGATGTGCCACCAAAGCTAATACCGCTCTAATTGACGTATGTCTTACCACTGGAGAGAAAATTTCTTCATAGTCAATCCCCTTTCTTTGTGAATACCCCTTTGCTACCAACCGAGCCTTAAACTTCACTTCTTCTCCCTCTGACATTGCTTCTTTCGTCTTGAATATCCACTTGCACCCTATAGCTTTCTCTCCTTCAGGAAGTTCCACTAGATCCCACGTTTGGTTTTTATGCAACGACTCCATCTCCTCTGCCATAGCACCCGTCCACCTGTCCTTCTCAGAGCTATGTATTGCCTCCTGAAAAGATGTAGGGTCTCCGCTACTAGTGGTAAGTGCATAAGATACCAAGTCTTCGAATCCGTATCTAGTGGGTGGTTTTACGACTCGTCTCATTTTACCACTAGCTATAGTGCGATGCTCCATGTGCTCTGAGCTAGAATCATCGAAGTCATGAGTCTCTAGCTCCACTTGCACAATATCTTTCTCTTTGTTGCTTTGTGGTGTTTCCTTTCCTTCTTCCTGAGTACGTTGTAACATAACTTTCTCGTCAAACACCACATCTCTGCTGATCACCACCTTGTTTGCCTTAGGATCCCAAAGCTTGAAGCCTTTAACTCCTTTCTGATAGCCCAGAAAAATGCATTGCTTTGACTTTGCATCCAGCTTTGATCTTTCCTCACTAGATATATGCATATAGGCTGGACATCAAAAAACTCGAAGATGAGAGTAATCTACTTGATTCCCTGTCCATACTTCCTCTGATACTTTGCCTTCTAGTGCTGCCCTTGGTGATCTATTAATGAGATAACATGCCATGTTAACTGCTTCCGCCCAGAAATTCTTTGCAAGCCCTACATTCAGCCTGAGACATCTTGCCTTCTCAATGATTGTCCTGTTCAACCTTTCCGCTACCCCATTCTGCTGAGGTGTCCTGCGAACCGAGAAGTGCCTCATTATCCCATGCTGCTCACAGAATTCCTGAAACTTTGAATCTGTGTACTCAGTCTCATTATCTGACCTAAGGCATTTGATCTTCCTTCCGGTCTGGTTCTCTATTTCAGTTTTCCACAATTTAAACTTTGCAAAAGTTTCTGACTTGTGACGCATAAAGTATACCCATACCTTTCGTGAGAAATCATCAGTAAAACTCACAAAATACAAGTGCCCTCCACGTGATGCTACACTGGCCGGTCCCCAGAGATCCGTATGTACGTAGTCCAGAATCCCCTCGGTCTTGTTTGTTGCCGTCTTAAATTACACTTTGCTCTGTTTCCCAAGAACACAAAATTTGCAGAATTCAAGCTTGCACGTTTTGACACCCTTCAACAAATCTCTCTTGTGAAGTTCTAGCATCCCACGTTCACCCATATGCCCTAGGCGCATATGCCACAAGACAGTACTATCTGATTCAGACTCCACCGAGGCGACTCCACCTACAACTGTAGTCCCTATCAACTTGTAAATGTTTCCTGCTACCTTTTGTCCTTTCATTACCGTCAGAGCTCCCTTGCTGACTTTCATCACCCCGCTCACTGATTTGTAATTACAACCAATACCATCCAGTGTGCCTAGTGAGATCAAGTTCTTCCTTAGCTCTGGTATATATCTGACATCACATAAAATTCTGATCACACCATCAAACATCTTGATTCTGACATTCCCTATGCCGATAACCTTGCATGATGCATCGTTTCCCATCAACACTGAACCAGAATCCACTGCCCTATAGGTGTCAAACCAATCCTTGTTTGGAGTCATGTGATATGAACATGCAGAGTCTAAAATCCATGCATCCGTCAGCTGCTCCGAACTTGACATAACTGATAGCATATCTCCATCACCGCTTTCTGAATTTTCTTCTTCAACTATGTTTGCAGACTTTGCCGAACTACTTTTGTTCTCTGCAACATATTTCTTTATCTCTGGACAATTTCTCTTGATATGACCTTTACCTCCACATTTGTAGCACGTGATCACCTTCTTCCTTCTCGACTTAGAACGAGTCTTGTTGTTGTTGTCATATCTATGTCGAGATTTGCTCCTACCACGCTCTTGGTTGCTATTTACCACAAGTCCTTCTCCTTGAGAAATTTCATCGCTTGTTTTCTTCCTTTGGTGAAAACCTAGCAATGCACTTGTGATCTCCTCCAATTTGAGAGTTTCCTTACCCCACATCAAAGTAGTAACCAAATTCTCGTACGTAGGAGATGAAGGTAGAGAATTCAACAACATCAGCGCCTTGTCTTCGTCTTCGATCTTCACATCAATCCGCTTCAGATCACTTACAATCTGGTTGAATACGTTGATGTGCTGGCTCAGATCGGTTCCTTCTGTCATCTTCAGCCCGAATAACTTCTGCTTGAGATACAGCTTGTTTGTCAATGATTTTGACATGTACCGGCTTTCCAGCTTTTGCCAAACTGTCACCGGTGACTCCTCGTCCATGACATGGTACATCACGTCATCCGTAAGACAAAGCCTGATTGTTGCTACTGCCTTCGCCTGAAGTTCTTCCCAATCTGATTTCTCCATGTTTTCCGATTTTCTTTCTCCTAGCGCCTTCGTCATGCCTTGTTGCACCAACAAGTCTTTGACTCTTCTCTGCCATAATCCAAAGTTTTCGGTTCCGTCAAACTTCACCATATCAAACTTCGCAGAAGTCGTCCCCGACATGTTGAAGAAATCTGCCAAAAACCTGGAGCTCTGATACCAATTGTTGTGCAAAGAGGGGGCAATACCTCTCAACCTTTCTGAACCGCGGAAGAAGAGGGAGAGAGAAAAGAGATCGCGCGGAACAACAAGACAAAGACACACAAAAGAGAGCAAACACCAGGAAGGAGAAGAAGAAGAGAAAGAAAAGAGTTACCGTGGTTCGGCTACTTGCCTACTCCACAAAACGGCCGAAGCTTTATTAGAATTCTCTTCTACACAAGAGAATCACATCTAATGATTCTTGTGTTTTCTTATCTACAATGGGTTTACAATGATCCCTATAAATACTGCTAAACCCCCCAGACCCGGTAAAAACGTAACAGAATTTGTTATGAAAAACATAACAAAATTCTGTTATATAAAATCTTAACAGAATTTTATTACGAAAAATCTTAACAGATTTTTCTTCCATGACATCCCTTCATCCAAATATGAGCCACTCGTCAACAGGGTACGCTTGGACCTTACAATGTAGAAATAGAACGCCAGTCATTGTTACCCCACCAATGAAGGAAGATGCAATGAGTGAAGCAGTAGTGCAAACGGAGGCCAACCACATGAGTTTGTTAATAACTTCAATAACCCGCCTCTCTTGCTTTTGTTTCTCCCCTGACTATTGTTATCTGAATCACCACAACTACTAATGAAGTGAAGACGGCAACGACACTGAATATGGGGAAAAAAAATTTAAACTCCCAGATCTGACAACCGGGTAGAATCAGTTTCACCTAGTTAAAGGTGGAAGCAAATGCAAATGTTGCAAAGAGTACAACCACCAAAGTAACAGAGTTTGTAGCATTGTTAATGTTGGAATTTTTATATGAGGTTGAAGGATCCACTTGGTTCTGATTCAACAATTGGATCCGGTTAGTGATCCTGACGATCAATCGATGACTCAAATCGGTAGAGCACGGTATGACAATGTAAACCTTGTCCCATTTAAACACTCTACACACTCTTTCGGTTATCGAGGTATCCTTTCAGGTAATAGACGTACCTTTCTTGGTATCAACATTACTAACTTAATTTCTTCGGTCGTTGAGTTATCCTTTTGGATATCGACGCACTCCTTTCGGGTAAGTTTATCTCTATGGATAAGAGTATTAAGGTCGAGGTGATGGCTAGACCTTCTTTTCTTAAGATGATATTGCCCCCACTCAGGTGTTTACAGTTTATTAGCAATCGTCTCCTAAAATATAACGACTTAAATTTTAAAATAGGAGCACTCTAAATTTTAAGTTATGTCGAACTTTCAAATCCTTAAAACTCTTAAGTGAGGAGAGACTAGAGAAAGAAGAGAACTCGAGAGGAAAATTTATAACTTGAGAATTAAGTGAAAATGAGTGATTTGAATGGAAGGAATGATATTTCTTTTATAGCTAGGGATGAAGGGCTACTCTCAAGAGGTGAATGATTTTTCTAATATGTGAAAGACATGAGATGCATCTTTTCACTTAAACCTTATTAATTATCATTAATTAACTCAATTGATCAATATAATTAATTATTTACTTAATATATTATAAATATTAATTAATCAATTAATTAATATTATAATCATGATTAATTTTTTAATCAATTAATCAATCAATAAAATTAATTTTACACCCTCAATGGTTCCGCATACTTGAGTTAGCGTTCATGTAATCTAATCCATGAATCCAACTCGTGTATGAGTCAAACTTCCGTCCGATCATATTAGATCATCCTTTCATTAGACATTAATTTTTCAATCACTCGAAAAATTGATTTATGATAGTTTATTCACGAAATAACTATCTTATTCTTATTTAATTTATTGGTCACCAAAATCAATTTTTCAATAATCCCCGCGCATAAATAGAAATTATGGACAAGTTTTAAGTCTCAAACAAGAGTTTCATCAGAAAACTATCACATCAGAAGAGGTAGCTTGTAGCTTTGAACCTTCTGTAGTGGAATATGATTGAATTTATTTGGTCGCCCAATGAACTATGTCTTGAATTGTTTAGCTGTTGATGTAAACCAAGATAATCATATCTACATAATAGTCCCTTAGGCTTTTACCAGTTCTCTATCGTGTCCATTTTGGTCATGGACAAAACTTGGGATTCATACATATTTCATTAAAGCGACCCGTCTTCGCACTTATATATGTAATCTTCTATTAAGAGTATCCTGTAATATATATACCCTATTATACCCTTTGCGGTATAATATAGGAATAATTAAGAACATTTGTTTATCCTTTACTCATTTTACAGGTTGCACCTTTTGTCTCTAGGAAAAGTTGGAGTAATTACTCCTAGATGTCTCGAATCTTGTAGCTTAGTTGTCCCTTTTGAAACATGATTTTGGGATCTCCAATCAACATGGTTGGGTTACCACTACTCGATTTAAATGTTGAGTTATGGACTTATTCCCCTAGACACACAGTTAGCCGACCCCATTTAGTGGGTTAAGACTTGGTTGATATTGTTGTTGTCCCCTAGACATGCAATATAGTTGATCTTTTGGTAGGCCTTTTTTAACTAGCAGATCCACACAATTCTCTATATTCAATGAAAATTTTACCATTAGAGATCTACTACTTTAATGGTATTAAGTCATTTCAAGACTTACCATTTTATACTAGTGCCCTTATCATATATATTGGCACATATCAATGCATTTTATATAATTAATTCTTTGAGCTCCCAATTTGGATTTCTATATCCAAAGACCCCTATATTTATTGGTTTAATGCCACATTTATAGGCTTCATTGGAAGGTTCATGATCTTTCAGTGTCTTATAGAGATTTCTTTTTTTTTTTTTTTTCATTTTTATCTCACTGGGACTTAAGGTTTGCCAAGAGGACAACTTCCCCCACAATTTTCAGGATAAATCAAAAAATTTATCAACATAGTTTTAATCATTTTTTTAATATTTATGCCATCATTGTTGAATTGAGGTGAATGTGATATAGTTTATTATTGAATGTTGCCCTTCCTTAAGAAGCATTCCTTGAGCAATATCCTACACTCTCTCCCTCAATTACCATGGATGATCTTGCTTAGTTGATCTTTCTAACTACATTTCTAATGTTTTATAAAACACTTCAAGGGTCTCAATTTTGCTTAAAAACAAGTCTCCATAACTCTAGTCTTTTGATTTCACCGAGTTAAAACTGTAGTTGTCTAATCAGGATAATGACTACAATTACACTTGTTCGAAAAAAGTGCTCAATCTATAAAATATACATCACTTGGTCTTCCAATTTCACCGAGCTAGAACTATGATCGTCTACCTAGAGTGTTGACAAGGATTGCATTTACTATTCAAGAGACACTTGACTCAAAAAGTATACATAACTTGATCTTCCAATTTTATTGAGCCAAAATTGTGGTCGTTTGATCGGAGTACTGACCAAGATTGTATTTACTCTTTGAGAGACACTTGACTAAAGAAATATACATCCCTTGGTCTTCCAATATCCTCGAGCCAAAGCTGCGGTCATCTGATTATTGGAATGCTAACCAGGATTATATTACTCTTCGAGAGACACTCGACTCAAGAAGTATACATCCCTTGGTCTTCCAATCTCACTAAACCAAAATTGTGGTCGTTTAATCAGAGTGTTGACCAGGATTGTATTTACTCTTCGAGAGACACTCGACTTAAAAAGTATATATCCCTTGGTCTTCCAATCTTGTCGAGCCATAACTATAGTAGTCTAATTGGAGTGCTGACTATAATTGCATTTATTCTTCGAGAGACACTTGACTCAATTTCTTAGTTAATTACAACACATGTGATGTAATTTTTTTAACTCATCTATTTTGAACTCCACTTAGGCCTCATTGAGAGACTCAAATCTAGCTTTTGGCCAAGTGGACTTGATCTTCTATTTGAAGTCTTTCATTAGTCCTCTTTTTGGATAGTTTAAACTTACTATCCTCAACTTTGTGATTTTAATCAAATGACCTTCATAAAGCCTTGATCATCATTGTTACATTATACCCATGATATAATTTTGTCGTCCATCCTTTTGAGGCACAATTCTCGTATAGGAAAATTCTATTCTTCCTTGCAAATAACTCTCACATACCTTAAGGTTCACTTTTAGACGTGCTAGGACATCTTTTGACAGTAACTTTAAAAGGTACATTTTCTTCAAGTAATACAGTATCTGTTACTGTCATCGCTTGAAGATGATTACGGAGAATTTATCTGATTTCTCTCCAATAAGAGTGGGATCCACGGTCGCCATAACCGTCAATATCATCTTAAGATTGTTGGAATTTTTATATGTGATTGAAGGATCTGCTTGGTTCCGATCCAACAATTGGTTAGGTAAGTTATCTCGACGATGAGTCGATGACTCGAACTAGTGGAGCACAGTATGACGATGTGGAGCTTGTCCCATTTAAACTCTCAACACACTCTTTTGGTTATCGAGGTACCCCTTTGGGTAATAGATGTACCCTTCTTGGTATCATCGTTACAGACTCAATTTCGTTGGTCATTCAATTATCCTTTCGGATATCGACACATTCCTTTCGGGTAAGCTTATTCCTATGGATAATAGTATTAAGGTCGAGGTGAAGGCTAGACCTTTTTTCCTTAAGACGATACTGCTCCACCTACGTGCTTACAGTTTATCGGCAATCATCTCCCAAGATACTGTTAGGACCGATGGCCGACTAGAAAGGGGGTTGAATAGCCCTACACAATTAAAAAAGACGAACCCTTCTTGAACTTAAAAGAACACTTGCATTAAAAAAATTAAATAAATAGAAAGAAATGAGGCTTAGAGTTTTTACTTGGTTACAATCTGGGATGTTGTTAATCCAAAGAAATGAACCACATTACTTTCTCCTTCAAGCGGAGAAGCCTCTTTACAACAATTTACACACAAAAATGTAGAAGCTAAACAAAGAGGAAAGCGTGTACAAGTGTCGCTCAGTAATTCTTGTTTTTTTTAACTTCTAGACCAAGACTGTATTTATAGCCTTGGTCGGGGTGCCTGGAAGCATTCCAGGCATCTAGAGTGGGATAGAATTCTATCCCTGACGCAACGGTCAATATCCACATCGAAAGTGGATAAAAATGAGGTTCCGAGAGCCCATAAGGGTTTCGGACGCCCGGACTCCTGGTACACGGAATGGGTCTGGGTGCCCGGACCCTAAAAGTCAACAGAGTTAACTTTTTTTAAGTCTGGACCCTCTGCTCCAGTGCTGCTCGCCTTGGTCCAGGTCTTCTACTCCGGCTCCGCTCGCTTGGGTGATTTCGGACATCCAGAATAGGGCTCACTCGAACCCAACTTTCGGCCTTCTTGAGCAACCTTCCGCTCCGACTTCTCGTCCCTCAGAAGCGTCGTGCGCCTCCTTCTTATCCGCCCGCGTACTCTTTCGCAGCACCTCGTCCATCAGACACACCGAGCCCATTGGCTCTCTCTGGTTCCATCATTCTCGCTAGCTGCGTCTTTTGCTCGACTCCCTATGCTCCTAAGCTTCTGCACACTTAGACACAAGGCTAAATACAACATGACCTAACTTAACTTGTTTGATCACATCAAAATAACCTTGGGGTACCAACAATCTCCCTTTTTTTGATGTGAGCAACCTAAGTTAAGTTAGGGTTAACCAACATAAAATAAAAGTAATAATTTTATAATTTAAAGTGAAAATTTGAAATTACTACCTCCCCCTAGACTTAATCTTCCCTTCTCCCCCTTTGATTACATAAAAAATGGGGTACCAACAAAAATCTAAGGGTAATTCTGATTTTCAAATAATTTTTAAAAAAAACTTATCAAGTTTTAAAAATTCTGAAAATTATTTTGATATAAAAAAAATTACAATAATGTTAGAAACTTTAAGTGTTAAAAAAAAAATCTAAGTAAGAAAATTTCAAGCAGAAAAAATTTTCTAAGTTAAAAAATTTTTATGCAACGTATAAAATAAATTTTGGTAAAACAAAGTTTATAAAATAACTTAAAAACTTTAAGTTAAACAGATTAAAAAAATAAGAAATTTTTCTAAGTTAAACAAATTTGAAGAAAAAAAAAAGAGTAATTATTTAAAGCATTATCTAATTTCAATTTTAATGGTCTATCAATTAGTCAATTAAATATTTTATTTCAATATTTAACTTCCAGGCTGTGGCGAGGCACTAGACCTTCTTGGTTATTGGATCATCAACCACTTCTAGACAAAGCCTCATAATGAAATCAAATATTTAATGTACTCTCTGAAAGCCCTAAGTTCAATTAAACTTTTAATTAAGATAAGACTTTGGAACCCAGTAAAGGTTCCTTTCAACTGGGTTAATTAGGAATTTCTTAGGGACATATTTCTTTGAAATATTTCTAATTTATCTTTTATGATATTTAAAATACCAGTTCAGGTTATATTTTCTAACACTTGTACTATATGTGCATGTATTATTTCTCAAGTTATTTATTTCTAGTTGCAAATTGTCATTTTCTAGATTTATTTTGTCAAGATCTTCTAATGGATAAAATTTTGCTAGAATTAATTTTAAGTTCTTTTTCAAGTTTGCAACAATCTTTGGTTAATAATTTCACAAATTTAAATAATTTATCAGGAGGTAGAGATTGTACCTGACTTACCTTGTCAATCTCGTTATCCGTAGCTCCCCCTGAACTGCTGCTTTCTTCCGATGTAGCTCCCCCTTCATCGATTATCTAGATGCTTATTTCAGACGAGCTTGCTTCGTGTTCATCTTCTTGATGACTTGCCATTATTGCAAGTCTAGAGAAAGCCTCAACTTCTGATTCGGATGACGTTTCATCCCACGTTGCCTTTAAAGTCTTGTACTTGTTCATTTGGACATGCTTCTTTCCTTTGTCCTCCTTAACTTAGGATAGTTGTCCTTAACGTGCCCTTCTTCGTTGTAGTGATAACATCTTATTGCCCTTTTCTTTCTACCCTGTGGATAGTTAGTTTTTCTTGTTTTAAATAACTTTTTAAAATGTCTTACCATCATTACCATTTTATCGTCGTCGAGAGAGGATTCTGACTCATGTTCATCTCTCGTTGTCTTGAAGGCGATGTTGTGCTTCAGCTCCTTCGTAATTGCACATCTCAATTCATGCATTTCAAAAGTTGAAAATAATTCTTCTAAGGTAATAGATTCTAAGTCCTTAGAGATATAGAAGACATCTACTAGTGACGCCCATTTTGTATTTCTAGGGAATGTATTAAGAGCGTACCTTAGTGAATCTCGGTTGCTTATCTTTTCTCCGAGATTCGAAAGTCTGGTGATGAGCTCCTTAATCCTCGAGTGAAGGTGTGAAATCGTTTGGTCTTCTTCAAATCGTAGGTTGGTGAGCTGGTTGCGAAGGAAGTCCAGCTTGGCTTCGGGCGTCCCTTCGTGTAATTCAATGAACTTCTCCCAAAGCTCCTTTGCTGAGTTGTAGGTACCGATTTGGTTGACTTCTTGTGGCGAAAGGACACTTAGCAGATGGAACTCTACTTTTTCGTTTGTCACGTAGTCGGCTTGCTCCTTCTTCGTCTATTGGTATTCTTCCTTACCCTCGGGTGCTACAAAATCGAACTTCATTATTAAAAGTAATTCAAAGTCGGTTTTAAAGAATACCTGCATTCTCTTTTTCCAGCTAGCGAACTCCCCCCTCAAACTTCGGTGGGTATATGCTCGGTCCGGCCATTGATTCGGTGCTTCGATCGGCGGTTAGTCCTCCTAAAGCGTCCTGACTCTGATACCACTTGTTAGGACCGTTGGCTGGCTAGAAGAGGGATTGAATAACCCTACACAATTAGGACTCTTTGGTCCCTTTGGAGGCCGACAAGAGGGGAGGGGAGGGGAGGGGTGAACCTGTTTGTATAGCGTCTGCTAAATTAGTGGGAATTTTATCTAGATAGTTACTAATATGCAATCAACTTAGGGAAAGGTCCTGATAAGATTTTATTTCCCACTAAATGTTTCGATACCAGTAGATTGTAATATGAAATATTTTTACTTGTGCATCTATCATTTTTTATGTTTATTTGGAATGGAATAGCCTAATTGTTTACGGAGGCAGAATAACACAATTCTGCTGTCAAGTATTTGTCTTTTTCCATGGAAGTTAGATAGCTTTTTCATTGGTGTCGCTCCTGTTTCCGTACGGTCATCTATGCTTCTGCAATTTCCTGACCTTTTATCTTATATTCTAACAGGTGTAGGTGATTCTTTGTTTTTATGTTTTTTTTTCAGGTTCTGATGGAGAAAATAATAATTCCTAGTGGTTTCTCTACTCCATTGCAGGAATCCTCTATCTAACTATCTTACTACGTATCGCTTGTCTATTATTCTCTTGTCCCTTCTCATCTTTACGTATCTATAGATGAAAATTTATATACTTTAATGTGAAATTTTGCTTGTTGTCAATAGGATGCTGTCATTGGTGGAATGGGATTGCACGCGGGATTAATATTCCAACTCTTGAATTTGACAGAGTCCGAAAATCATTGCTAGTATAGGTAAGCTGTATACTTAAAGCTGAAGGACTTTTTGTTAAGAGACTAACTTACTCTTAATGGCACATAGTAAAGGCCACGGTTGACAGAACAATGGCATCTTTGTTTTTATTAGTCAACCAAGGAGTCTGTTCATGTTTCTACTGGGAGTCCATTTGGGCATCGTAACATGACCTCTATCACCTATGTGTGATCGTTTAATCATAATTTGTATATATGTCTTACCTCATCGTGAAGATCTTTTTAGCTGTCAGCTGGTAAAGAAGTAAACATGTTGAAGATTTTCATTTGCAGTCTTGCAACACTAGCCTTCTTTGCAGATAGTTCTCTGATATATTAAGAAAACTAAATGCCAAACTTCTATATAAGACTTTATCTACTGAATGATTGTTTCCCAGCTAGGTACTACTAATGGTTTGGATCATACTGTTAAACTTTTAAAACAGCCACATTGCCAAAGCTCCCGATAAATTTTTAAAATGATTTGGATAGGTAGGAAATGGAGAAAGTGGAGATGTGAGAACATGTTCATGTTCCTCACTATTCTTGATGGAAAAGATCATCATACCCCTAGGTCATTTTCCTTTATAAATAGTACGTTCAAGGATCATCAGGAGTGCAACGTAGAGAGAGGAAGGAGAATATCTGAGTCCGTGGGATTTGGTTTGTGGAATTACGGAGAGCCTTCCGATCCTGTGATCGCTCTTCTGATAGCGAGTCTTGCCGACGTCGATTGCAGATCTGCAGGAGATCACTGTAAGCATTTACTATTTATCATTTTAATTCGTATCCATGTATTTAGAATAATCAACAATGGTATCAGAGTAGTGTTAGTTCTAAATGCATGTACGATCTCTCGTTTTAAAATCGATGTCCTCTTGTTTGCTGTCACTCCGATTTATTTTGTTGTCTGATGTCAACACGATGGCAAGATCGTGTCCATGTCGCGATCTGCTTCAATTGCCGACACCATAGGCCTCAAGGAACATCCACAAAATTTATCTCCGATTTTGGCCGGTGACTGTGTTCATGGCCACCTCCCGCAGAGGCCTTGCGTCATTAGAGGACGCTGGTGGCAATGATCTATAGCCGTCGACGACATTTATGTAGGTCGACGGCGTGCTCGAGATGGCCTCTTGTAATTTCTGTACAATGTTCGTTGCTGTGAGACTCACTGTAGAGGGGAGGCAATGTGTGGTGACCAGCGTCCGTTGCTGTGAGACGGTGTGCGACGTGGGTTTGTGGTGGAGAAACAAGTGGCAAAAAAAAAAAAAAAAAAAAAAAAAAAAAAAGTGAACAGATAAGTTCCCACTTCCATGCATGCAAATATTTAATTATTTGCAAAACGGTAGGTTTAATAAAAAAACAAAATAACGTTTTTTTTATTTATATATATAAAAGAAGTAAAACGTGAGCATTTAGCTTCACGTGTACGAACAGAAAGGAAACTTTATCCTTCTGTTAATTGGTCTAGTTCTAAGTAAAAAGAATTTAAATTTGGATTGATTAATTAAATTTGGATAAAAAATGACCAAATGAATCAGATTTATTCTATTAAATCAGATTTGATCAAATGATTAGATTTATTTTAATCGATCAAATTTAAACCAATGAATATTGGCTTGATCAAACAGATCTGAGTTTGATGAATAAATCTGAAATTAGTAGAAATAGACTTAGATTAAACGGTAACAGAAAATAGGTGCAAAAATCCCTGCCCAATTAGATTAGTTCTAATTAAGGACAATGGACCGAGTTTAGGATCTGGATTCCTAATCAACCGATCCAATGAGTCTGACCAATTAGATTAGTTCTAATTGTCGACTTGAACTCCTGAAAATCAAGAAGATTTCTTTTTCTTGGTTCATTATGTTGATACTATGTCTGTATAAATTGAAATAAGCCAGTTTTGTACTGGTTAGTCGGTTTTGTACTGACTTATTTAATTTCAATTTTTCCAGATGGCTAATTGTGATTTACGACAACATGAGCTTTGCGAGGAGATCAAGGAGCTTGATTTCAATCCGGTTCAAGGACTCGGATGGCTTATTGGTCGGCTCGATCCGTTGTTCTGGAAACTCTAGCGAGAAGAGTTTCCAGTCCAAGACACACACAGAAGATGGGCTCTGGTCTATTCACTGCCGAAAAATCTTAGGCAGATATCATTCCAACTTTGGAATGATTATGATGGGCACATCTCGTATTCAGATATGTGCAGACAATTGCTTCATTTCTACTGGGGTCTTGAAGATCCAGAGGAGGATTCAGATGAATCTGAAGAGGATTCAGAAGATCCTGAAGATCCAGAGGCGGATCCAGATGAATCTGAAGAGGATTCAGAAGATCCTGAAGAATCAGAAGAGGATCTAGAAGAGTGTGTGGAGAATCTAGATGAGGATCCTATAGAGAATCTTGAAGCTGTCCTGCTCGAGATTACCCCAAATGAGTTCAGACTGAAAGGGATAATGTTGGCCACTGCACTAGTGTCTATCCTAATGGGAGTGGTAGTAGCCTATCTAGTTTACTAGAGTTCTGTTATTGTTATTTTTCATTATGTGTGAACAATTTTAGTCCATTTCGTTCATGTCAGTCGGTTATATGTTAACAATATGCAGCATAATTTTACATTAATGATATGTTGATGCATGATTAGTTCATGATATATTAAATGATTAGTTCATTTAATTAAAAAAAATCATGATATATTAAATGATTAGTTCATTTAAAGAATTCATAATATTATAAGTGATTAGTTCATTTGTTGGGATGTATGTAATAAAATTGATTAATATTGATTTGATTGGTCATACGAATAATGAGTGAAAACATGGTTGTCACTTGATTTTGTAAACCAACTCAAACTAATATTGAGTCAATCATAAATTGCATGCATATGTATTACACTAAATACTAAATAATGTATTTATGTATGATAGATTATGGCAACCAAAAACATTATAGCTGAACTCAACAAAGGTGAAAAACTTAATGGGGATAACTATAAGATCTGACACTCAGGAAACAATATGTACTTGATGAACAAGAAGTTTTGGAGGTTGTAAATCAGGCTATGGAAGAACCTGTAGATGATCTCACTGTACAACACAGATGAGATCTTGATGCCTATAAGGCATGGAAGAAAAAGGGCTCCACTGCGAAGGACATATTGATTAGTTCAATGATAGATGACCTAGCTTTTGAGTATGAGTCGTATCTTTCGACTTACGTAGTCTGGGTAGCCTTTAAAGAAAAATACAGTGGAGTAAGTCTGAGCAAGCTTCGACAGCTGACAATCAAGTTTGACAGTTATAAAAAGCGTCCAAATGTATCAATGATTCAACACCTCAAGGAGATGTCGAATATGATTCAGGAGCTTAAAATTGCTGGTCATGAGTTGACCGATGAACAACAGATTCAAGTAGTTATTCGTTCACTTCCAAATTCTTGGGGAACCATGAAGCAGACCCTAACTCACAGTGAGAGTATCAAGACTTTCACTGACGTCTCACGCCATGTAGAATTGGAGGCGGAGAGAGTTGAATCCGCAAGGATTTCTGGACAAGCCTATGTGGCTGTAGGTTCTGTTGGATCATTTGGATCCATGAAAAAGAAATGGTTCAAGAAAGGGAAGGGAAAGAAGAGGGAAGATATTGCTGTGGGACAAGGCCCAATCAAGAAGATAGTAAAGAAGACTAGAAAGAAACCTAAAAATAAGTTGACTTGTTTTAACTGCGGTAAGAAGGTCACTTCGCTCGGGAGTGCACTGAGCCGAAAAAGGTAAATTCCAGCATGTCTTTTTTTTCTGAGCATTTTGTTGCTAGCTCAGTGTTGTTAGCTGATTCTTATCCTTTGTGAATTATAGATTCGGGAGCAATCAACCATGTAGCTTGAGAGTGAGTTACATTTGTGGAGTACCGTCGGGTACTAGCTGGCAACAAGTGGATCTATGTAGGAAACAATGCAAGAGTTGAAGTCAAAGGAGTTGACACTTGCAAACTCAACCTCCGTGGCGGTAGAGTTTTATTTCTACATGATGTCCTGTATTCTCCTGAAATTCGATGGAATCTTGTTTCCGTTACGTGTCTTCTTGATTTAGGGTATTGTATTAATTTTTATAGTCGATGTGTTGAACTTAAGATTGACTTAGTCTCAATCGGATATGGTTTTTTAACAAATGGTTTTATGATTCTTGATGTAGAACCAGATGTTAATTATGCTATTGATGATTATTTTTCAAATATTGCTCTAACTAGTGATGCAGATATAACTGATGAGGTTTGGCGTGCTAGATTAGGACACATAGGACAAGAACATATGAATCGGTTGGCTAGAGAGGGTCTATTGGACACTCAGGCTAAAATTCAATTGTCTATATATGAGCATTGTCTTGCTGGAAAAGCAACTAGAAAATCATTTGGTAAGACTATTAGATCTGAATCAACATTGCAGTTAATTCATTCGGATATTTGTGGTCCGATGAATGTGAAGGCTAGACATGGAGCTTCCTATTTCATTACATTTATTGATGATTTTTCTTGGTGTAAGATATCGGAGAATTTTAAATAATAGGTTATTTGAGAAATAGCCTTATAAAATTTTTTCGGAATTTTTAGAAGTTTTCTGAAAATTTTTCAAGTTCGTACGGAGGGTTTTGAGGGGATCGATTGACGGACACGAATTAAACCTGTTTGGAATACCCGTTTAAGTGAGGAAAAGTTTTAATTATAAATTCTTATCTTTTTCTTTCCCAAATGCCGATCCACCCGAAACCATTCCCTTCTTCCCTCTCCCTGATCTCCCCGACTCCTTCCTCGTTTTCTCTCGCGGACGGATTTGTGGCGATCGTCCACATCGCATCGCCGGAGGACCAAGTCGCCGAAGCTTGACGGGAAACGACGGAGTCCAGTCTATCTTTGGTCCAGTGATTTCTTCTCCAGTGTTTCCTGTGCCCGATCAATGAAGGCGTGGAGGCTAGGGCACGGAGGGGGCTGGAGGTGCGTCGTTCCCAGCCAATCTGTGCCCTTCTCTTCTTGAGTTTCTTTTTTTCTCTTCGGCATCGACAAGCAACTGTGAAGGTTTTTCCATCGCCGCCCCCAAATCGCTCAATCAGAGAGAAATTAGGGCTATCAGCGTCCGATCTGTCCAGCACCGGCGGTGTGGGTAAGGTAACAACCTTTGCCTTCACTATTTCTTCCCGATACTCTCTGTTCATAGACAAGAATGTGTTGTGCCTAGCTCTGTCACCGATTCTTCTTTCTCTCTCCAGTGGACGGCGATAACAGTGATCTTGGAGGTAGAGGAGCTGATAGATTCCATCCCTCATCACTCTTAGCTGGGTTTGCCTCGCCGGATCTGTGATTACCACCGAGCGACTGTAGAGGAGGAGGTAAGGTGCAACAGATTGTTTCTTGAGTTAGGTTGTTGCTTGAATTTGGAATGCTCTGTGATTTCCTTTTTCTTGATCCGAACAGTGGAGTGGAATCCAGTAGGTTGTTCTGTTCGGTGGGGTATTCCTGTTTTGGCAGCAGATCACCTTGTTTTCCAGCAGCTTAATTGAGATATGTGTAGGAGTAATTGATACATGTTCTAAATGAATTAGGTTAAGTGTGATTGATTAGTTGAATGTAGGTTTTGATCTTAGATGTAGATCATGGTTAGATTGATTATTTTAAATGGTGATACATGTTGTAATTAGTTGTTGATTGTGAGTAGAATTATTTAGTTAGAATGAATCTAATTGGTGATTAGGGATTAGGTAACTAACCCTAATTGACCGTTAGATTTAATTAGATAGGTTGAGACTGTATTGATTAGGGTTTTGCCCTAATTTAGTTTTAGGGATTTTATTTAGCTATTCATTTGGATTTAGCTAAATAAAATATATATATTGTTTGTTTGACATAGGACTCTGATTCGAGACAGACGTCTCGACGTTAGATTTGGCGTGATACTACCTGTTATTTGAGGCGGGTACCCTTTGACTTATCTTTTCGATATTGTCTTATGATATGTATAGTTTATATATGATTACTAGTGATTGGTAGATTATCACTTCTCCGGTTATAGTTTATTTGATACCTATAGGCGGTTACTAGTGATTGGTAGTTTATCACTTCCACTGGATGTAGTTTAGTTGATACCTGATACATGCTTCTACTGTTAGCTACTAGACATTAGTCTAGTATGTTTTTCTTTCTGGCTATGTTTATCTATGTTCATAGAGATAGAGACATTTATTGTGCTTCGCTCTATACTTGATTAGTGGATAGATAAATTGGATATGTGATGTTGGATTCATGTTGTTTATTATCCTTGTTATATATGCGTTTATCTCTTTGGCATCTACATATATGGAGGAGGATATGTTCAGGTATGACATACTGTAGCCGCATGCACCATATTGCATGATTGCATGCTGGGCGATTGATAACTCCATTATTGTTGAGCTCGTCGGCCGGCTACATGGGACCTACACACTACGTGACCACTGCATGGGTAGTGGCACAACACACAGAGTGTGTAGGTTGCTCGGTGGTGCTCCGCTGGAGGCTCCACTCATGGGTAGTGTGATAGACAGCATGGTAGCACACCGGGGTCCTTCCCTGTCATTGTGTACTGGGATATGAGAGCATTGCACTCCCTCACTATGGTTGAGGTTGGAGGATAAGTGTACTCCGGTGCATCCCGTCCACTTGGTCACTCATCAGGGGTAGTGACGGCAGAGTGCACGGTGTCACAACCCTACCCACTCGGTCTCACCATTGTGTGTGAGATGGCTGACTGGCGTCAGGGGTGACCATGTCATATTGCATCATATGCACAGATTGCATTTATTGTGATTGTTGCATATTGGATGGTGCACTTGGGTGACTGCATATGATTGACATGTATACAGGATACATGCTTATTTGCTCTGACTATCTTTATCTGTGTATGTCCACAGTCATTTGCCCAAGCCTCGCAGGTGAGTACAGTTTATTTCAGTATTGCATTTCTTATTATTCTTGCAGTAGACTGTATTACATACCTATTGTTGGTTACTGCAGTTTATTCAGTTATGCATACCTGTTTATTGTTAGGAGACTGTACTATATGTTGTACTGTTAGGATACTGTACCGTAGGATTGTTGCTGGTAGCTATATATTGCTGTACATATCTATTGGATTACCTGCTGAGTTCTTTGGACTCACACCGTTATATTACTATTTTTCAGGTTGAGGCCGTCAGGAGAGATTCCAGTCGCTAGCCCCCTTGTCGCGAGGATTTTTTGTAGTCGATCTATATGTTCGTTACTACATTTTTACACTTGTGATGTGGGTCTTGTATTGTGGACTTTATGTTGAACCTTTGGGTTTGCTACTTTTGTTTTCCGCTGCAGATATTTTCATTACTTCGTGGATTTCATTTTCTTCGTTGTACTAGAGTAGGATGTTATACATATATCTGCGATGATTTCTATATCGTCTTCTCTTTATATTAAATTGCGTAGATTGTTCATATTAAACTGTGTGGAATGTTGATATAAACTGCGTGGCTTGGTTATTATTTGTATAGTATTGTTCCGCCCGTGTGGGCCGATGTATGGATATATGTATTCTGGATTCATATTGTCACCCGTACAGGGTAGATGCTGTCGAAATTTCTTCTGGCAGGGACTACCTGGGGCGTGACACTTGGTTTAGTCATGTGTATTTGATTTCTCACAAATCTGAAGCATTGGATTGCTTCATTCGTTATATGAATGAAGTTTAGAATCAAACAGAACGTAAAGTTAAGACTTTACGCACTGACCATGGAGGGGAGTATTAGTCTGATATGTTCAAGACAATATGTAATGATAGAGGGATTATAAGATAACTGACAATCCCTGTAACTCCACAGCAAAATGGAGTAGTTGAAAGAAGAAATATGACTCTTCTTGAAATGGTTAGGTCTATGATAGCGCATGCTAATTTGCCAATCTCCTATTGGGGAGATGCATTATTAACTGCAGCATATATACTTAACAAAGTACCTTTAAAGTTAGTTCCATGCTTCCATCTACCCCATATGAATGTTGGACATGTAGAAAATCATATTTAAATAATCTAATATCCTGGGGGTCAGTTGCTTATGTTCATGATAGTTTTTACAAGTATGGAAAACTAGGACCTAGGGGTAAGAAATGTATCTTTATAAGATATCATGAGACCTCTAAAGGTTATATTTTCATAGGTGAGCAACTAGATGGAATTATCTCCGAAATAGACTCGAGAGATGCGACTTTTCTCGAAACAGAGTTCCCAATCAGCGGTGATGTTGATAAAAATATTCCTCTATTTGAAGAGGATGAGATATTATCAACAAGAGAGGTGTCAAAAGGGATACTTGAGTTTAGTCAACCGAGTGGGAGTGATATGCCGAGTCATGAGTTGACTTCTGAACAACCCAACTTACGGAGAAGTGTTCATAAGATCAAACTTAAGAAGAGATTTGATATTGAGAATCAGGCATTGGTTACACTTCCAATTGACCATGATAAACCTCAATCCATTGAGGAAGCATTGGGATGTAGAGTTAGAGAAAAATGGAAAGTTGCAATGGTTGAAGAGATAGAGTCCATGATTTAGAATCATGTTTGGGACTTAGTCGATCTTCCTATGGGCGGCTATTGGGAATAAGTGGATTCTCAAAATAAAGAGGAAAACTGATGGATCAATTAACAGATACAAAGCTCGTTTAGTTGCAAAAGGATATACCCAAATGAAGGGTATTGACTTTGAAGAGACATTTTCTCCCATAGTGAAATTTATGTCAATACGAGTTATTTTGGCCTTTGTGACACATTATGACTTGGAATTACATCAAATGGATGTAAAAACCATTTTCCTTAATGGTGATCTTGATGAAAAAATCTATATGGTTCAACCAGAAGGTTTCATTGCTGAAAGACAAGAGCAAAAAGTATGTAGACTTAGAAAGTCTATATATGAACTAAAGCAAGCATCAAGACAATGAAACATAAGATTTAATGAAGTCGTTTTATTTTATGATTGCGAGATCATCGATGAGGATCATTGTATTTTCCTGAAAAGGGAAAGGGAAAGTATGTCATTTTATCATTATATGTTGATGATATGCTGATAGCTGGAAATGACATAGGATATGTGAATGAAGTCAAGAAGTGGCTGTCATCACAATTTGATACAACAGATATGGGAGATGCTGAATACATCTTAGGAGTGAAGATCATAAGAGATCGTCCTAAAAGACTTTTGGGTCTGTCACAAGAGTCTTATATAAATAAGATGTTACATCATTTCAGCATGTCAAATTGTAACGTAGAACATACACCTATTGTGAAAGGTACTGTTTTGAGCAAGAGTATGTGTCCTAAACCTCCAGAGGAAATAGCTGAGATGAATAAAAAATCATATGCCAATGCTATTGGTAGTTTGATGTACACTATGTTGTGTATACGTCCCGATATCAGCTATGTTGTAGGCTTGGTCAGTTGCTTCCAGTCAAATCCAGGACCGAGACACTGGAAGGCGGTAAAAAGGATATTCAGATATCTGAAGGCGACAACAGATTATTATCTCTGTTTTCAAGGATTAGATATAAGTCTGAAAGGTTATTCAGATGCAGATTGGGCTGGGGACCTGGATGATAGAAAATCCACATCAGGCTATGCATTCTTGTTGAATGGTGGCGCCATCTCCTGGAATAGCAAGAAATAAACTTGTGTAGCTTTGTCGACTATGGAAGTTAAATATGTGGCATGTTCAACGGCTGTACAAGAAGTAGTCTGGTTGAGAAGGTTCCTGAAACATCTGAAAATTGCTGAAGATAGTGGGAGTCCAGTAACTGTCTATTGTGACAATCAAGCTGCAATAGCTTTTTCCAAGGATCTCAAATATCACAGCAAATGCAAATATATAGAAATTAAATATAATTTTGTAAGGGATATTGTGACAAAAATATAAGTAATTCTTGAGTATGTCCCTACACGTGCTATGCTTGCAGATCCTTTTATCAAGCCAATGACTAAAGAGTCATTTAAAGAATATGTAAAGTCTTTGGGACTTCGTAGAATATAATAATATTGAAATAACAATCAGATTTTGTGATTTGATTATGTCATTTGCCATAATTTATTTAGTGTATATGTTGTATTTGTTACATTCATATAAGTAGGGGTGTCAATTCGGGTGGGTCGGGTTGAGTTTTTTTTTTTTTAACCCAACCCGAACCCGACCCGAACCCGAGTTCAACCCAAAACACCTCAACCCGAACCCGACCAACCCGATCAACCCGAACCCGACCCATATAACCCGAAAATCTGATTCAAAACGACTTTTTTGGGCTATTTTCCCTATAATTCTTCACTTTTATCTCAATATTCCATCATTATCATACAAACATGATATTAATATACATAAAAACATCTAAATTTTTAAAATAAAATTTGATTTAACCCCAAAAAAACCCACAAAACCCTATATTTAAGTCAACCTGGGTCAACCCGAACCCAACCCGACCCAACCCGAGACTCATTTACTCTCCAACCCTCCAACCCGAACCCAACCCGAACTCGATTTTTTTCGGGTCGACTCGGGTTGGGTCGTCGGGTCGGGTTCATTTTTAACACCCCTACATATAAGATCTCGGTGAGCATGTTGGTAGGTGGAGATTGGTCCACTCACATGGACAATCATCCCTGTTTGTTAAGTACAAATAGGGGTAAGACTGTTACTTATGGAACAACTTATGTAGCTGAAATTAGAGACAGATCCATAAGTCGAGGTCGCTTTGATAATTGTGTCAAAATGAGATTATTTTTGTGTTAATAATGATCGAAGTAAATGAACCCATCATTTACTGAACTTGTTGAAGGCCAGATTAGAATTCATATGTTGAATTCAGGTTTAGACATTAGTTATGTCTAGATCAAAATCTGTACGATGTTAAATTTGAAGACAACATGCACTCTTTTTAGTAAAGAGAATAACATCGTAGCATGTAATTCATACCACATGTGCTATTGCGACAATAAAAGTAGTAGGAGAATGAATCCCTATTTCTCTACTATGTGAGACCTTTGAGATTATATATTAATCTCAATTTTTTTGTCTTAGTGACTATTTAGTTGTTTACTTGAAATTTTAATCAGTGTCTGCTACTTTAGCGTGTATCCTATGGCTATGTATGATTCGGTCTATGGAGCATAACTAGGAAAGCGACTGATTAAAATGAATAGATTCAAGCTAAAAAGGAAGATTAAATATGTTTACATCTTTTGATGTTATTCACTGGTCAACCCATTTATGTTATGTATAGAAATGAATGAGAATATTAGATATGGAATATGCTCTTGACATAATGGTCATTATAAGGGATTAGAGATGTTCATATTGATGTAAATGAAAATTGTTTAATCTGGGTAAATAGCAAGACATGGATATCTCCAAGATAATGACTGTGTGCCACTTGAAGATTGAATGAATCTTTAATAAAGGCTATGTGCCACCAGGAAAAGATTATGTGTCATGAGGAGTATGTCTCTAATTTATTTGAGTAGTTAAGTAAAGTGTAACAACTTTATTAGCATTGATTGTTCAAAGAGTGGCTAAGTAAAGGTGTAATAATCTTCTTAGCAACTATCGCTCAGTGTACTTGCTGTCGCATGAACCATTTTCTCTAAGTTTGGATTGGATGTTCTAATATAGTTTATGTGACCAAACTCTCAAATAGTCTATGTAACTTATTAAGTCTTTGTGACTTACCTATATGAGTTTATGTGACTTATTAAGTCTTTGTGACTTACCTGAATGAACTAGTCTTAATGACTTACCTTGGACGAGTGGGAGATGTAGGAAATGGAGAAAGTGGGGACGTGGGAACATGCCCACGTTTCCCACTACTCTTGATGGAAAAGACCATCATACCCGGCCCTAGGTCATTTCCCTTTATAAATAGTACGTCCAAGGATCATCAGGGGTGCAACCAGGGCCGACCCTGGAGGAGGGCGGCACTGGGCAATGGCCCTGGGCCCATAATTTGAGAGGACTCAAAATTTTTTTTTAATATTATGTATTATAGGCATGTAATTGGGGCTTTGAATAGTTGAGCCCAAATTCATATTTCAGAATCTTTTGATATTGTCTTTTACTTTTATTTTTTTAGGCATGTAATTGGGGCCTTAGTAGTTGGGGCCTAAATTTATTTTGGACTTTTTTTTCCCGCCCCGGACCTCCTCTGTAGAAGGACCGGAGCTGGGTGCAACGTAGAGAGAGGAAGGAGAATATCTGAGTCGGTGGGATTTGGTTCGTGAAATTGCAGAGAGCCTTCCGATCTTGTGATCGCTCTTCCGACAGCGAATCTTGCCGACGTCGATTGTAAATCTACGGGAGATCACTGTAAATATTTACTGTTTATCATTTTAATTAAATATTTACTGTTTATCATTTTAATTCGTATCCATGTAATTATTATAATCAACAGGATCAACTTCTTAGACCGTGTTTTTGATCTTGCATAAACATCATGTTGTGTTGTATTAGTAAAATTATTCCTTCCTACTTTTGCAATTTATGTATTTTTTTGTAATGAATCATGAATGCATTAAAATTTCCACATTATTAATATCACAGCTTGATTAATCGTGTGTTGTGTACTCCTAAGTTTAAGGGCTGTCTGAGTTCTTATCTGCTGAAGTGCAAGCATTAAGGGAGGAGAATCAAGAATTGATAGTTCGGGTCACGATAATAGAACAGTCGATGGAAGATCAGGTTAATGCAGCAGTTGACCAGTCAATGCAACTTAGAGCTACTATATGGGATAATTCATTAGCTCATCCGTTTATTTTCCTCCACTTTTCAAGTCTGTAAGGTAGAGCTAGATTAGTAGGTTGTATATGTTGTGGATACATATTTATACTTTTGGATAAATACTTATATTTTGAAATTGATGATTAAATGTTATTATTAAATATTAAATCAATTGGTGTTGATATTATAATTATATATTTGGATGTAGTTAATTATATTATTTTGATAGTATGATATTATAATTTTGTATAGAATTTTAGGTAAATATGACAGATTTAGCGATGTAATTAGCGATAAAATTTTAATTTTATCGCTAATTTAGCGACGAAAATAATGATTGAATTAAAATTCCATCATATATATATATATATATATATATATATATATATATATATATATATATATATATATATATATATATATAAAGAATTCAAATCACTAGAAGCAAATGATGCAACCCCAAGTCCATGCTATCGATAAAGTTACAAAATCGTTATATGGATTAAAGTAATCATGGCTCATGTGGTACAATTGCTTAAATGAATACTTATTTATTGTTCCCAAGGAATGAATACTTATTTATTGTTCCCAAGGCGTAGCGCAGACGGTGGGCGCATGGTATCTCTAGCGTAATAGTCAGGGGTCGATTCTCAGGAACTGACGACCTGGGGTTTACCCCGCCATGTGCCTATGGCCTGTGTACCTGCATGAACCTCCCTCCATATCCGTGGGGCCGACACTAGGGGGCCCGCTAAGGTAACGGATCTACCTTTTTAAATGAATACTTATTATAAGAAGGTTATACAAATGATGATATTTGTCCGTGCATTTTTACAAAAAGGACGGAAGAAGATTTTACAATTATAGCGATATATGTTGATGATCTAAATCTTATAGGGACTCTTAAAGAGCTCAACAATACTGTCAATTATTAAAAAATGAATTTGAGATGAAATACTTAGGAAAGGTAAAATTTTATTTTGAATTACAAATTGAATATTTTCTGAAAGGAATATATGTTCATCGGTCCTCATGCATAAAAAAGATACTAAAACACTTCTTGTATAGATAAAGCACTTCCATTGTCTTCACCAATACTTATCAATCATTGATATTAAGAAAGATCCTTTTTATCCACTCGGAGATGAAAAAATAATATTGGTCCAAAAGTACCATATCTTAGTGAATTTGGTGCATTATCATATATCTCACCAATTGCACTGGCCTAGATATTACATTGCCAGTTAACCTTTTAGTAAAATATAGTTGTTCTCCAAACGAAAAATATTGGAATGATGTAAAATACATATTTCTTGGTCTTTATAGTACAACTAACATGAGATTATTTTATTTGATAAGATCAAATTCATCTTTAGTAGGATAGGCAAATGAAAATTATTTTTTAGATCCACAAAAGGTTAGATCTTAAACAAATTATGTATTTACTCAAGGAAATACTATTGTATCATGGAAGTTAGCAAAATAAATTTTAACAACAACATCGTCAAATCATTCTGAAATCATTGTAATGCATGAAATAGATTCGAAATGTATATGATTGAGATCCATGAAGCTATATATATTCAAGAATCATGTAGATTAACAAAAAAATTAAAGATAGTACGATGATTATATTCAAAGATAATTGCTATTTGCATTGCACAACTAAAGGAAGGTTATATTAAAGGGGGATAGAGCTGTTAGTATTAGTCATAGTATCAATTATGAGATGATTGTAAATGGCTCCATTTGTATCATATTTCATTATTAATAAAAGGCAAGTTGGTTATTATATTTATTTCAATTCAGTGCCGAATGAATAAGTATAATAATGTCCTAGAGTAGGATGTTTTAATCTACAACATATCAATTGATTGAATTGATAGTGAGATATTATAGATATACATAGAACACTAATCTTAATTATTCCTAGTCAAGCATTAATATACAAGGACAATATTAATGCATGAATACTAGCATGTAGGTCAATGAATGACTTAGTCTCATAAGTCATAGATATGAGATATCAGGTTGACACATGAATATATATTAGAGAATATATACTGAATGACCCGCCATGATCATATTTCATGGATCGTTATATAAGTGTCATAAACATTCTCATGTGACTATTGGTATGAATAATCCTTAGACATGAAGTCACTATGGTTTCCTACATAAGACGTTGTATATTTTGATATCGGCAAACGTCACCTGTAATAAGGTGGACTATAAAGTCGATCACTTGTATGTAATAACTTATGCGGAGGGATGTGAGTGATGTAGATGGGATCTATCCCTTCCATATGACGGAAATGATATCTATGGGCCCCTTGATTAGTAGGACACAAGAATGCATGACCATGCTCAAATGAGTCAATATGTGATATTGAGCCTATTTGTTTTAGTGTGTCTACTTAGAGATCAAGAAACACAAAAATTGATAAGAGAATGACATGATCTATGTCTCATTGATTAATCTAGATATCAAGGATAGAAGGACCAAGTCATACAAGATAATATCCACAGACAAGTTAGGTCGGATCTCGACTTTCTCGTCACTTGGGTAGCAATGATACCTTGTTAGATGTCACTCATTGCTTATGTATCTAAATGTTGATTTGGATACATTGCCAACGCTACGAGAATCTATTGGGTCACACACAAAGAACAAGTAGATTTGAAGATGAGTTCATATGGTGAATCATTGGATTAAGTTTAATTTGAATTAGACTTATTGAGTTAGACTCAATTGGATCTAATTATTGGATTGTGTTCAATTCAAACTAGACTTATGGAGTCAATTCGAATTAATGAAATAGTGTTTCATTGAATTCAAAATTTCATGAGAATTAATGAGTTATACTTATTGGATGAACTTGAATTCACCAAGGAAGAGGAAAGGTCAATTTTGACTTGACCAAAAGACTCTTCATGAAAGATGACTAAGAGTCAATTCGTGAAGAAGATCAAGAGGCAAAAGGAAGATCAAGAGCCAAATGGACTTTTGGTATTCCATGGGAGTACAAAAGGAGAAATTTTGACCATTGATTGTAAGTTGTTCATTGTCTTCTTCCTCTCTTCCTTTCTCCACAGAAATTATCTTGCTTGGTTGCTAGCACAACTTTAGGTTGTTTTCTTCTCCACTTCTTGAGTTTGTGAGACGGACGAGACGCTTATTTGTGTGGATACCGCTAGAAGCACGGGCATGTGATCGTGCTGAGATCCAAGCTGTCGGGAGTTCGAGTGCACGCATCAAAGGTATATCTATCATGAAACTTAGTATATGTGTTTGTATTTCCCTTCGCATGGATCTTCTGGAAAGAAACTAGAAGTTTTTCGCTACGCTTTCGCGTATTTAGCGCCCTAGTTCCTTACCAGAACAAAATATATTTTACCAAAATTCTTTTACATAATATTTAGAAGAAATGTGATATTGATATTTAATAAGTTTATTCTAGTGATAATGTAGTTGATTTATTTAAAAAATATTATAGACATCAACATTCAAGAAATTAATAATAACATAGGAATATATCAATTAAAAGATTATTGATGCTCAAATATCGTAGAACAGAATGTGATACGATGAGATAGAATGCAATAGAAATAAAAGCAATCGGGTTACCTACTTCTATTGGTCAAAGCGAGCCTTTTAATTCCATTCTTCATTCTTTAATTAAGAATGAATCAAATCTCTCCAAGTAGGATTCGAACCTACGACCAATCAGTTAACAGCCTACCGCTCTACCACTGAGCTATTGAGGAGCAACGAAAGATTCGACCTCATAGCATGCAACTGCCGTTCTTAACCCATGAACAATATAAGTATTACTTTGTCCGGTAAACTACTTGGAGCTCATGTAGCCCATGCTGGATTAATCGTATTTTGGGCTAGAGCAATGAACCTACTTGAAGTTTCTCATTTCGTACCAGAGAAATCCATGTATGAAAAAAGATTGATTTTACTTCCACATCTAGCTACTATAGGTTGAGGCCTTTCCATACTTTAAATTTGGAGAAATAAGGTAGAATATTTACTGTTAAAAGATTATTAATGATTAAAATCAGGTAGAACTTTTTTTTTTTCCTTAAGATTTTTTTCACTAGGATTTATGTAATAAATATATTTAAAAATAATATATTATTTATTTTAAATAATAATATTTAATTATGTAAATAAAATTATAAGAATAAAGATGAAAGAATGAATCGCGGGAAAAATACTCTGTGCGGAAGCTGACAAGGAGGTAGCCCCCTCTGGTTGCCTCTTGGCTTCGTCGTTAAGCGAAGCTCTCATCTCCGTTGTTCTAAACACGAGGGATAATGGGGAGCAAACTCAACCTAAAGCTCCTCATCGACACAACCGCGCAAAAAGTCAGTCTTTGCAGGAGCTGGCAAGGAGGTAGTGGACTTCTATTCAGCCTCCACTCGTTGCCACTTGGCTTCGTTGTTAAGCGAAGACTCCGCTATAAAATGCTCTCATCTCCGTCGTTCTAAGCACGAGGGATAATGGCCAGCAATAAGGATAATTCAGTGGTGAGCAAGCTCAGCCTAAAGCTCCTCATCGACACGACCGCACAAAAAGTCCTGTTTGCGGAAGCTGGCAAGGAGGTAGTGGACTTCCTATTCGGCCTCCTCTCGTTGCCTGTTGGCTCCGTCGTGAAACTCCTCTCCAAGGATCGCATGGAAGGCTCCATTGGCAATCTGTACAAAAGCATCCAGGAACTCGACGACTCATACCTTCAAAACAGCAAAGGAAAATCCACCCTCCTCAATCCAATTCACTCCATCTCTCCCTCCCTGCTCCTCCCGGGACCCTCCTCCTCCTCCTGTAAGAATGTTTACTTCCAGTGCGTCAATCGAATTTACTCTGGCTGCTATGAGTGCGTTTCCAAAGTGAATGGAGCGCTCTGCCCCCACTGCAAGAATAAGATGAGTAAACAAATGACATACGTCGAAGGTGATGAGAAGGATGACGACGTGGATCCAAATGTAGGATTTGTGAAGGGCGTTGTGACGTATACTATCATGGACGATCTGACGGTGACGCCCATGTCCAGCATCTCTAGCATTACCCTCCTAAGTAAGTTTAACCTCAAGAATTTGAACGCACTTGTCGAGAGGGATGTGACACTAGGTTTCAATGAGGTAATATTGTTTATCCTTGTTAATCAATCTCTATTTGTTGGGGAAAAAAAGTAATTACACATGCTATACGTGATTTGGAGTGGCAGGCTCTAGAGGTGTTGGAGATCTCCTTGCGGTCGAAGAAGGTCCTCACCAGCGTGTTTCTTGGCAAGAAGTAACCCCATCGTCGTGCAATTAATTACGGAACGGGTTGGTAGCATACAAAATTACATTTTGCTGTTTGTAATTAAAGACAGATAGAATCTCTACATTTTGGGGGCTTATTTTGGCAGCGCATGACAATGTTAGGGGAGTGAAAAATACTAAACTATATATGATGTTTACTATGATCTAATGCTTTTAATTAAACTAGATGATCAGGTATAAAGATTTTGCATCCTACTCTTTTATCAACTTGAAGAAGCTAATCAATATTTTGTTACTACTACACTCGAATTTTTTTTCTCTTCTTAGGTGAAGTATTCTGAACTGACACTGGTTGGAATTTGGTGAGGATATTAATGCGATGGTTTGAAATTCCTAGAAGTAAGAAATGGCAGCAAATCAACCACTATGAAGCATTTGCAATAACCAATGGTTCTGTTTTTTTTGGCTCCTATGCCTGCACGTATACAACACTTGCTTAGCAGAACAATGAATTGCTTATATAAATGCTTTTCTATGGAACCTGAGCTAGGATTTTGTGATTTTCCAGTTTGGTCTAATCTTCTTTTAACTGTAGATTCTGTTCCTAGAATCCGATCAAATCTAAAATGCGTCAAAAATGCTAAAGCTTATTTATTAGTTGTTAATTCATCCTGATTTAATTTGAGTGGGACATGAATAGTTAATGTGGTTTTCTGATGCCGTGCCAAACATAATTAAACTCATCATTACTCCCCAAGAATGTTGCAAGGGCTCATGTTATATGGTTTTGTAACTCTATATGATGCCATAGTTATAAGACAAGTGAACATAGAGAAGACGCCAAGTCAGCCAAACAGAATTAAACTCATCACTCCTCCCCAAGAATGTTGTTAGGGCTCATGTTATATGGTTTTGTAACTCTAAGATGCCATAGTTACAAGACAAGTGAACATAGAGAAATGCCAAGTCTTGTAAATTACAATGGTTTGAATAGCATGTTGTAAGGGTTGAGAGCTAGATTGTTACCTAATGCCATACTGACCAATTATAGTAGAATCAGTTCCGGTAGAATAGCATGTTGTAAGGATTGAGAGCTAGATTGAATATGGAAAAAAAAAAAATTGAACTCCCAGATCTTGTAGCTGTCCCGGTAGAATCAGTTCCACCTGGAATTGTAAAGGTGGAAGCAAATGCTACTTTTGCAAAGAGTACAGCAACCACAGTGACAGAGTTTGTGGCATTGTTAATGCCTTCACTGTGTAGCTTCCTCAGGCCCTTTGCAATGCCATGGACATTTTTGTTTGTCTTCCTCGTCTTCTCTAGTTGTAGGTGGACATCATTTTTTATCTCAGTAACTGCCTTTCGGAGCTCATCGCGAGATTGATTTAATTCCGTGGCCCTAACCGCATCATAATGAATACATCATTCCTTAATTCCAATAGATTCTTCTGAAAGTGGCAGGCCTTCAGCAATATCAAGACCAGTCTGGTGCTCCCTTGTCACTTGTCAGTGCATTCACATTTATATCAGGGAGGTGTGGGAGAGCCACTACTGCCTACGAAAGTGGGAGTAACGTGAATAAGCATGGTGGAGAAATGAAAACCCTTGATTTCTGCAATAAGAAGAATCAATTTGAAGTCAAAGATAGTCGTATAAGTAAATTCAAGTCCCCACGAGGGTGTCACCTGGAATTAATTTCCGGAGGATGCATGCACTCTGAGAAGAAACTCCTCCCATCCTTTGCAATTGTGAATGTTCATATTGAATTTTGCAAATGAAAAAACAATGAAACTGGTTATTCTCTTTAAAAAAAAAATTTCTTTAGCGCTGAGTCCTTTTAAACCACCGGAGATCAAACTAACTATTCTATGCATTCTCTATATATATCAACGGGATATTAAATGAAGAAAAGGACAAACACCTCCAGACAAAAGTCACCAATTGAGATCAAGACAACCTGAGATAATGTGAAGAACTCAATAAAGAATCAATTTTTTTAACATACTGAAAATAACAAATTTCAAAATTGTAAGTTAACCACCACTTATTTTTTAAAAGCATGGTGAAATACCAAATTATATAGCTGTACAAGCTTTAGCCACGCATAGAACACATGATTACCACTCGGACACCCATTGATTAACTAAGACTGTTTGACGATTTTATATTGAATTGCCTTTCACAATATAAAGTTTGGTAGGCAAACCAGTACTAAAGTTTGGTGTGCAACAATCCAAACTTTATTTCTTTACTCCAGAAACTACAATCAATAAGCCTTAACCCATAATGGCGCAGTCAATGCCCGATGTAGAATGCCTAAACAACCCAATAAGAACATCTATCAAACCTGATTACGAAAAATAATAGTGCCTCAGTTCTTTTCTTCCTTGTTGCCACATGTAAGGCAGTGTCGCCCACTATATCTGGTAGCATCACTATGTCTGGATCAGCATCTACAAGTGCTTCTACAACATGACAATATGGAGAGCAGTTAAAGCAATGCTCAAGCAATGCTTCTACAACTTGAAGATGCCCTTGACGAGCAGCAAAATATAGAGCACTCTTTCCATTGGCTTTCGATATCACAATTAAGCTCACATCTTGTTTCCAGCAATAACTTCACAATTTCAGTGTGACCTCTCATGGGCAGTGATAATTAAGCGGGGTGACATTTGATTGACCAAATGTCTTGATGAAATTTGGGTCATGATCAAGAAGTACCTGGACAATTTCTGTATATAAAATATCAGTACACCTCTTTCAAGTGAAAGTGTGACAATCTAAGGTGACAAAAACTATCAACTCTCAGGAATGTAATTGTGAGCTGTCAGTTCCTTCTTCAAAAAGTAACTATCAATTGAAAAAGGAAATTTCGAGCAATTGTCAGTGTCCTAATAAGCAAAGAAGTTCAAGCCTCAAACAAGAACATCACATTGCCATAATCAAGAACATCAAGTGAGATATTTATTAATAATCTCACACAACATAAAAGTAGAAAGACTTTTGATCAAACTTCAAAATTTCAGGTACGGCATAGCTACGCAGTAGCCATCGGTCCATAACAGGTTACATCTGAATAAAGCTCAGAATTTAGAAGCTCGTCACTAATAGTTGTAGATCAGGTGATTATAAAAAAACTCTGGAATTTGAGTTCATACTATGATTGGGATGCTATCTCACACCTATGCATCTTTGTTTTCCGTTTTGTTTGCGATTGATGATACAGTTTTGTACATGAAATATCAGGGAACATGATCCTGCTAACCTTTGTGTCATTTTCTTAGCTTGCAGCCACATGTAAAGGCGTAAAACATCAAAACCTGATCTATTCTTCCTGGAAAGGCTCTCCCGCGATCCGAGAACTTCAACAGCTCCACCACAACATCAAGAAATCCCTTCTCCGCGGCGACGAACAACGCCGCCTCACCCATGCCGTTCGTCTCGTTGGACATCGCGCGCGGATTTCAGCCACCTCAGTTTTGAGCTCGGCGTCCCCAGGCGCTCCTGTGACTTGCGCTTCGACCTCGCCTAGAATCTGCTTCACCAGCGCAAGGTCCCCTCGCAGCGCCGCGAGGTGAAGCTCAGTATCATTGAGCCTCCCTGACACCTGCTTCCCGTACTTTTTAGCCTTACCCAACGGTATCACTGGACTGAGATGGAATTTTTTTTTTTATAATCAAGTTGTTTGAATTTTAGAAGGTCTTCCATTAATTTATCTATTACATAAATAAATTTTATGTGCATTTAGAAATTGATCTTTAAAATATTTATTTTAAATTTAAACTTTATTTTTTTATTTTTTAATAAAAAATTATCGGACCAATTACTGCTAGTTAAAGCCTTATTATTAGCATTATTTTAAAATAATTTTTGGAATTTAAATCAATCAAATCATTTCGAAAATTTTCCTGGTTGCATTTTATTTCAAATCACTGATATTATTTATTCATTCACATAATAATAATTACAATAGTTCTAAGAGTATGGTACTCAAAATATTCAAAACAATAAATAAGAGAATTAATATTATAAAGACATCTATAATATAAACAAAATTAACTTTGTACGCCAAAGTTAAACGGCTGCATTATAAAGAAATATTAATATTTGTGAATGAAAATTTTAAAAGAAACAAAATGCAAAAAGTGAAATGGCCAGTTAAATCTTGCGGTGGGGGGGCACTTCGTATGTCAGCGAATTGAGTCACCCATGGTCTCACTTGGTATGCTTCGTCCTCCCGTCCAGCCATGTAGATAGTCAAAACGGGGCAGGAAGATGCATACACATTGATTTGCGTAGGATGTTATGGATCAAAGAGTAGGATTTGTTAATGATAAATCAAATTTCAATATGTTCTAGAGTTGGCCTGTCAGTAACTAGAAATTGCCAAACACTTTTTTAATACGCTAAGTTTTTCTTTATTAAAATCAAGGCTTTTTTAATAAAAAATCATGTTTGTTGGTGAGGGATAAACTGAAGAAATAATCATTATGTCAAAAGAAAAAAGAAAAAAATTTCGATATTCTATCCAAATGCGTATGTAGAATATATTATTTATCAAAAGACGTATACATCAAAAAAATTATAATTTTCTTTTTTAACTCTCCTGTCAATTACTGCTTCTCTTCATCATTTTCCAAGTATCCAAATCATTTTTTTAATTATAAATGAATTTGTGGTTCGGATGCACGTGTTCTCACCCTCTCTCTTCCTTCATTCCTCTTCTTGGTCTTATAAACATGAAATGATCATGAACCTCTTCCGCTTGTCATACGTCCTCATGATAATCGGGGGGATTGCACAAGACGAGTTCAAAGGACAATAATGATTAACATCCTCGACATTGAATGATAAATTTCTAGCATGAGTGAAATTAGTAGAAGAAGATAGATAAAGATTTACCGATATATGTATAAAATTACTACCGTAAAATAGGTTAGTATTGTTTTTTAAAAAATTCACTTTTGTAGCAAAGGGTGATGAAAAAAATTGTGTTTATGGTGGCATTGGATGTGTGGAGAATTAATATTGAACGACACCTACAATATGATATACTTCATCACTTAATTGGTTTGCAAGATGCTCCAATGTGATGCTAGATTTCAGCTAGACGTTGCTCATGCAAGTTAGGTTGATAAACTATGTATCAACACGTTGGGCCTGATATGCGATTATATCAGACCCACTTTCTTCGTTGATAAAAATTTAATTTGATATCATATCTACTTTCTCATCGCTCAACCCGTCGTAGTTATATGTGTTAGGATGTATACTAAAAGCCTAGCTTTTGGTATAAACATTTACCTAGAAATAAGAATCACATTGGTCAAATGTCTACATTTATGATAAATGTAGTTGTTCAATTAATTTATATTGTAGATAACATGGTGTGTGGTGTCACACACAGAGGATCATGTTGTAACGATCACCCTTCTACTACTACTACTATACTCTAAGGATGACCGTTACTTAACTACTAACTCTGCTTAACCGGTATGATTAAAAATCACATGGAAACCCTACCGAATTTTTTTGGCAAAGTCTCCCCTGTACCGGTGACCATATTCAACAATACATGCAATATATACTCAGCCACAAGCGGCTGGAACATATATCAATTAACCACGCAGTTAAATAAGTATCAAACACACAAATATCTACTTACTAAACTAAACTCATCCTACATGCAATCTAAACAGAATAATCTCAAATGACATGAACTTAAAATACAACTCAAATGTTTACAATAACTAAAATGCGGAAACTAAAATTAAAACTTCTTTCCTAGTCCCAAGGCTTCCATAGTCCTGACATCACACATCCTTTGAACACCTCCTTGTCGCCTTCCTTTCTATATCTTTTCCTTTCCTGTATTTGCAGTAAGAGGAAGTGTAATCTATAAGCAAAATTTGCTTAGTAAGCGCTTTCTAACTCACAAAATCACGAATGTGCATGTATACGAAAAGAACTAGAAACTATATGTTCTAAAAAGAAATAAAGCATAAACATAACTGCTCATGTCAAACTAATAGCAAAGAAAAGCTAAGGGATCTACTCATGTAATTCTAATGGCTAATCATGCTACTCATCTAATAGGTAAACATGAAAACTACTAATCCACTAGATAAACATGGTAGAATAAAGAACTAAACTTACTGATTTTCAGAACTATATGAAACTTATTTCATTTGTTCAAAAACTTATACTTATAATACTTCAAAATAATAATCAACTTTTTCTTGGGCCCGGCAACTGTACTTGCTATGCGCGCATCCCTAACTAGACCCGAGATAGCTGGTCCCGAATCTAGTAGGGTTACTAGGTTATCTAAACCTAGGGACCGACTATGGGAGCCCAACCCAAGGACTACTGAGAGTCCTGCATACTAGGTTATCTAAACCTAGGGATCGACTATGGGAGCCCAGCCCAAGGACAACTGAGAGTCCAGTACAGTGCCACTGATAAAAGTAAAATACTTGTTATCTTTTAATACTTCTAATATATAATGCCTCGGCACTTTCTTTAGCACCTTGTGTGCCGAAATCCCTAAAGTCTTGACTTCGGGATCTACTTAAAGCCTTGACCTTTTTCTTTCTTTTCTTTATCTGTCTTATACTTGTTAATACTTCTAAAAGAATTTAATAGAACTCTTATTTTTCCACTAGAATACATGACTGTTCATGCTTGTTAAAAATAGCCAATGAAAACTAGAAAATCTGCATATCATACAAGCTTAAACTAAATCTAAAACTTGTTAGAACTAAAAACCTTAAATCTTGTTACAACAGAAATAAAAGAAAGAGAGCAGAATGCATGCTACTCAATAATCTCTAGCTATTCCAAAGCTGTACAGTGTAATCCGAAAGCAAAGAAAACAAAGCACACTAATTACTCTTAAACTTCTAGCCGTTCTAATGCTGTACAAAAAAATTCCAAAGCAAGGAAAACATTATAATTCAATACTACTCATGCTATTCTAGTAGTAAGGAAACTACACATGCTTAACTAATAACACATAAGGAAAGTCTAACAACATGCTAGAATAAAGAGAGATTATAACCTGCTGAACTGGAAATAAGAAACTTGAAAACTGAAGCTATAAAAACTAATCACCAACTAAAAGCTAGGGTTCGGATGGAAGCAAGCCTAAGCACAATCTGATGACTAGGATTCGGATCATAGCCATTGAAACAACCAAGGTACAAACTGAAATCTGGCTTGCTAAACTACAAACTGAAAATTTAGCACAGCTGAAAATTTAAAAGAAACAATCGAATCCTCTTTAGGGATGCTACAACGGGACACTAAGGAACAATCAAATCTTCTTTAAGCTTGCTACAACAGAACTAAAAAGGAGCATTCAAATCTGAAACTACTAGCAGGTTCCGTAAAGCACATTCTGATGACAAAGAAGGATACTAAAGCCCTAGGAACCATCTTGTACAACCTGTTCCGGAATCAAACAGGAAACTAAAACCTAAATTCAAATATGTCTTTCATGCTTCAAATTCAAGAATGCAAAGATACGAAATTATGGAACTCTACACGAACAGAGCATGCTCATCAAGGTCACCACAGAAAAATCTAACTTAAAAGCTGCAGTACCAATTCCAAAGCCTGAAGGGATCAACTCACTTGCTTAAACTTAACTAATCTTTTTTCCTTTCTTCCTTTAACCTCCCGGCAGCAAACAAAACCCCAAAAACTTCATGGCAAAAACTCGAACAAACAAGGAAACATCAAAACGAAGTCGAAACTACTCTTACCGCAGGTGAGTAGCAACTTACCTTGCTGTTCTTGAACTCACAGCCGACAAAAATCCCTTCTAGGGTTCGGAGGAGCCCACGATCTCGGCCTTCCTTCTGTGCCCGCGTGTTCTCTTCGACGAGAGGAGCTCGGATCCGTGAAGATCTCACGGAAAGACCCCTTGGCCGGCGCCGGAGATGAGCCCTAAACTCGCCTCTGTTTTCCGCTCAAGGGGAGTCGCCGACGCGAGAGAGGAGAAGAGGAAAAGAGAGAAAAGAAAAAAAAAAAACTTAACCCCTCTCTTACTCATCCTTTTATAACCTAGGGTTATGGCTTAAGACCAATTCGTGATTGATTTGTTCACGAAACATCAGCGAGCGCGCTTGGTCCGCTGGAAAGTCGGATTCCCGAAGATCTCGGGTTCGAGCCGCCCTCGACTCCTTTTTAAACGGAAATTTTATTTCGTTTCTTAAGATCGCTTAACTATATTTAATTCCCTTAAATTATAACAAAACAACCGTGGATCAGCTGGTTGTCTGAGTTCGGTTAAGACTTGGATTCGGGTCCGAGATCTTGGGTTCAAAACCCGACTTCAACATATTCTTTTTTTTTTAACTTCTTCCTCTTGGTAAATATACCAAACTAACTCCAAAAATTACATAAAAATACTCTAAATATTTCTAAAAATCCCTAGAATATTTCTATGGCATTTATAAATATTTTTCAGAACTTTTAAAACTCCTAATGAGGAAAATTGGGTCGTTACACATGTTATCAATATAGTATAAATTATAAACAGTAGCTCACGACCAAGATGGAAAAGAACAAACCATTGGAAGGTCGTAGTGTAATTAGGTATTAGTTTATCTTAACTATATAATTACACTAGTACACTTAGAGTGTATTGAGTAGGACCATTAAAAGTCGTTTCTTTTATACTGACTTTATAAAGGAACAAAGACCTCAGTTATTATGGAAGTGTGTGCTCTTAATCCTAATATAATAACAAGCACATATATTTGATATTTATTTCTTTAATTTATCAATGGGTGAGATTTAGTTCGATAAATCAATAAGCCCGATAAGTTGAGAAATGATATCACTTATAGTGTGTGTTGTTGATTATAGAAGGAAACTGTGTCCTAGTAATCTAGGTTGAAACTGTCCCCAAGAGGAGCTCATAAGAATTGTCATGTTAAACCCTGCAGGTGGACTTAGTCCGACATGACGATAAGGTTGAGTGGTACTATTCTTGGACTAAGATATTAATTAAATGAGTTGTCAGTAACTCACTTAATTAGTGGACATTCGACATCTTAAACACAGGGAGACTAACACACTCATAATAAGAAAGAGTCCAAAATGTAATTTGGGATTGGTGCGGTAGTTCAATAATAGTTCTTTAGTGGAATGAATTATTATTGATGAAATTAAGTTGTGTGTTCAGGGCGAACACGGGAAGCTTAATTTCATCGGGAGACCAAAACCAATTCCTCCTCTCGGTCCCTTTCGTAGCCTCTTGTATATAGAGATTTATACCCACCATATACCCACCTTCTTACCCATCCAATGGGGCTGACCAAGCTAGCTTGGAACCCAAACTAGGGCGGGCCAAGACCAAGTGGATGAGCCAAGTTGGTGGCCGGCCACTAGAATATTAAAAGGATTTTTTATTAAAATTATTTCTTATGTGGATATCATGTTTTTAAAAGAGAGTTTAAAAATTAAAAATTTCCTTTTATAGCTTTCTATAAAAGATTAAGAGAAGAGATTAATCTCTTTCCTTATTTGTAGATTAAAAGGATGGTTTTAATTTTGGTAAAAACTTTCTTTATTTGTAAATCATCTACATGTTTAAAAGAGAGTTTAAAATTTGAAATGTTTCCTTATTTGTTGATTAAAAGGTGGATTTTAAATTTTAAGAAAACTTTCCTTTTTAACCATGTTCATGATTTAAAAGAGAGTTTAAAAATTAAATATTCTCTTTTATAAGTTTCTACAAAAGATTAAGAAAAGATTTGATATCTTTCCTTATTTGTAGATTAAAAGAGATTTTAATTTTTAGAGATAACTTTCTTTTTATCCACATGTTTAAAAGAAAGTTTTAAATTTATAAAATTTTATTTTTATTAACCAATCATGAAGGGATTAAAATTATTGGAGAAATTTTTATAAATTTCTGGAAACAAATTAGGAAGTTTTAATTCTTGTTTTAATTAAAACTTTCCTTGATTTGGGGCTTGAGGTGGCCGACCATTGTTATTAAGAAAAGAAAATTATTTTTAATTAAATAATTTTTCTTTTTCATGGCAAAAGACTTAAGGAAGGTTTTTATTAAATTTCCTTATTTGCCAAGACCAAGGATTATAAAAGAGGGGGTAGAGGTGCCTTCATAGATGAGATCTCTATTCTATTTTCCTCTCTTTTCTCCTTGGGTGTGGTCGGCCCTTCTTTTTCCTCTCCTCTCCTTTGTGTGGCTGAAACCTTCTCTTGGTGGAGATAGCTTTGGTGGCCGGATCTAAGAAGGAGAAGAAGGAGAGAAAAGAAGCCTCTTTTCTAGCACCCCTTGGAGCATTGGTGGTGGTTGAATCTCTTCATCCTTGGAGGTGCTCTTATTGTGGCCGAACCTTGCAAGGAGGAGAAGAAGGTGCTTTGGTGGTTTCTCATCTCGGAAGATCGTTGCCCACACAACGTCTGAGGTAAGAAGAGGAATACGGTAGAAGACCTAGAGGTTTTTGCTTGCAAAAGAAAAGGTACACTAGTATTTAATTTCCACATCATACTAGTTTTATTTCTTTGTAAAAATACCAAATACAAGAGGCATGCGATTCTAGTTTTTTGAATTAGTTTTCGATGTTGTGTTCTTTTATTTTTCTTTTCCTTGTGATTCGATTGTTCCTTTGGTTAACCTAGAGTTATTTAAGGAAATTAAATATTAGCTTTCCTTAAAAGGCTTTGTCTAGGCGGTGGTGGTTGCTCCCATATCCAAGAAGGCCATGTGCCTCGCCATGCAGTCCTGGAAGCCAATTTTGGAAATTAATATTTAATGGAATTAATAACATAGGTAGATTTGGATCAAACGTATTAAGTTTCGCAGGAGATCCAAGTCTAAACCTAAAAGAACAAATAAGTTAAACTTAGGATCAAACGTGTAAAGTTCTGCAGGCGATCCAAGTTTAATTTAAAAGAACACATGGTAGCTAGAAAAAGGTTCAGACCTTTCTACAAAAATTTTTGTACAGTGGAACCGTTAGGTTTTCCGAGTAGCAACCAACAATTGGTATCAGAGCTAGGGTTTTGCCTCTGTGTATTTGGTATTAGTTTAATTATGCACATATCATACATAATTTAGGCAGGATAATAGTAGGATGTGCTAACTTTGTGGATGCAGGATCCAACTATTATGACTTATAGATATTGTGTGTGTGATTGGACCCTTGGACATGTCAAGGGCATTTTATTGTGTATGCATGATTGTATTATAAAATACAGCAGGAGCTGTATTTAGTTTTATTAGGATTTTATTTTTTGATCTAGTTACATGTACATTCCTTTTATGGGATATAGGATCGATGGATGTAAATTTTATTTTATGTTCGATCTAGTTTACATGTACATTCCTTCGAGGAATATAGGATCGAAAAATGTAAAATTATATTTATGCCGCGGATCGAATCTTGCAAGGCGTGGAACCTTTTGAGGACCAGAGGCGCAGCGGAACAAGGAGCAAGATGGATGCGACAACTAGACCCGGTGGCGGTGGCCAAAGATGGCAGCAGCTAGGGTTGGTGACACATGGAGGACAGCAATAGATAAAAGCCATAATAGTTGAAAATTAGTTTTTCTATTTATTGCTTTTTATGCTGTGCTGTGTGTGCTTGTTAGTATGCATGTTAAGTAGGCTAGCATAGTCAAAATTCCTCACTTTAAATAACTAAGTGGGAGAGGGATTTATTTTAATAAATTCCACGGTCTCCATTACTGGTTTATAAGTGATGCAACAAGCTTGCGCATTGGCTCTGAGTGCCTTCCTCCATATCGGATGAGCTTGTTTGCGGATCACTAGATTAAACTTCCATTTTGGATGACTATAGGAAGTTAATTAAGAGCGTGTGATCTTCCCCATCGGAAGGGGCACAATCTTATTAATGGACTTAGTGTCAAGTAATGGTATACACTTAGACACGTCTAATAGTATCCTCCCCATCGGAGTCACTGCTATTATTTGTGTGACCGAAGAAAACTAACTATTAATTTGTCAAATAAATACGTTGACAAGATAATAAAATTAAAAACTCCTCTTACAAATGTTTGATTTTGTATACGTCCACACTATCGTGGCATACAAAATTCACGGTGTTTGAGGTAATTTTATTTTGTCATAAAGATTTATTGACAAGATAATTAATGGGTAAAACCCTCCTCTTACAAATGTTTAAATTTTGTATACGTCCACACTATCGTGGCATGCAAAATTCACAGTGTTTGAGGTGTTGGTGAATTTAAATAATATTGTTTGAGGAATCAATGTTATTTTAAATTCAAAAGTTTTGACCAAATATTTGATCAAAGACAAATCAACTATTAATTTTATTCGTCATAAAGTAAAGTTGACGAGATAATAAAATTAATGGATAAAATCTCCTCTTTGATTTTGTATACGTCCACACTATTGTGGCATACAAAATTCATGGGATTTTAAGGAATTGATCTTGACCAAATATTTTTGTGATTCTTAGGATTTAAAATGTTTGTCAATTCCCTAGTTGTTATACTATAGAAAAGACTTAGGGGGCATTTGGTTTAGGAGAATAGGAGTGGGGAATGGGAATGAGAATCATTGATTGCCATTGTTAATGTTTGGGTTATAGGAATAGGAATGCAAATAAGGGAATGAATCCTTAAAATTGGGTAATAACTCATTCCCATGTACCTCCCCTTCAATGAGTCATTACCCTATTTTCATCAATCAAAATATTTCCTTATTCCAAAAATACCCTTAACCTAAAACTAAAATTTTCTCCCTTAATACCAAATATCAAAATATATTTATTTATTTTTTTCTTTCATATCACTTCTCTCTCATCATTTTATCACACACTTTCTCTCTCCTTAATCTCTCCTATCACACTCTCTTTCCTCTTTTTTTCTCATTACACTTTCTCTCTCCTCAATCTCTTCCATCACACTCTCTTCCTTCTTTTTCTCTTATAATACTTTCTCTCTCATCATACTTTCTCTCTACTCAATCTCTCCCATCACACTATATTTTCTCTTTTTTTCTTATCACACTTTCGCTCTTATCACACTTTCTTGTTGGACCCCATGGTAGTTTTGATGTGATCAACCAAGTTGGTTAGGTCCTGCGTTGTATTTGATCCCTGTGTCTGAGTGTGCAGGAGCTTAGGAGCACAGGAAGTCGAGCGGAAGACGCAGCTAGCGAGAAGGACGACACGGGAAGGGAGCCGACGGGCTCGGTGCGTCCGAAGGACGAGAGAGCTGCGGAAGAGTACTTCGGTGTGCGTGAAGAGCGTGCGCGGCGTTCGAGGGACGTTAAGCCGGGACGGAAGGCTGCTCGAGGAAGGCCGGGAATTGGGTTCGGGTGAGCCCTATTCCGGTTGGCCGCAATCACCCAAAAGAATGGAGCGAAGGAAGCTGAAGAAACTAAGCTGGAAGCTTGGAGGCGCCCTTGAAGGCGCCTTCAACAGGTCAGTTTTGACCGTTTGCGTGCGGATAAAGTTTTATCCGCTGACCGAGCTGGAGGCACCTTGAACCTTGTTGGAGGCGCCTTGGACCCTCGGGATAGACTTTCCAGGAGCTATAAAAAGGCCCCTGTAGCTAGGAATTCAATAACAACTCAAGCAATCAATCTGTAGTGTTTCCTAGCAATAGTTCTGAGCTTTTGAAAGTGTAAAAGGCTTCTCCGCCTTCAGCAAAGGAGAGTTTCTTTTAGTGCGCTTCTATTGCCCTGGATTAACAACCTCCTTGGTTGTAACCAGGTTAATTCTTCTGTGTCTTTCTTTTACTGTTTTATTATTTTGTTAACTATTGCACTAACTGAGTTGAAAGTACGAGGAGGGTATTTTCGTTTTTGTTTTCAGCAATTCACCCCCCTCTTGCCGATCTCCGCTGCACCAACAAGTGGTATCAGAGCCTGATCGCCTCAGAAGGACTAACCGCCAACTAAAGCACTACGATCAAGACGATGGCCAGAGCGAACATCCATCCCCCGAAGTTCGTCGGAGACTTCGCCACATGGAAGCGCAAAATGGAGGTATTTTTTAAAACGGATTTTGATATTCTTATTACAATGAAATATGGTTTTTCAGCACCGAAAGACAAAGAAGAAAACGCATGGAGCAAAAAGGAGCAAGCCGATTTCGTCGCCAACGGAAAGGCAGAATTCCACCTGCTCAATGTGCTGCCACCACAAGAAGTAAATCGGATCGGAAGCTACGACTCAGCAAAAGATCTCTGGGAAAAATTCCTGGAGCTACACGAAGGTACTTCCGAAGCGACATCCTCCGGAACCAGTTAACGAACCTCCGGATGAACCAAGGCGAGAAGGTAGCGCAACTCCAAGCGAGAATCAAGGAGCTGATAACGCAACTAACGAATCTTGGAGAAGAGGTAACCAACCGGGATTCCATCCGATACGCGCTCAATGCCTTCCCGAGAACGCCAGAGTGGACCTCCTTAGTAGATGCGTATTACATCTCTAAGGACCTCGAGGTAAGTACTTTAGAACAATTATTTTCCACTTTCGAACTTCACGAGTCTCGAGTTTCAGAACCCAACGGAGCAGAGAAGACAAGTCAGAATATTGCCTTAAAGGCAAAGATGAACAGTTCTGACTCCGAAGCCTCAGTCGACTAATCCGAAGCGGCACTACTGGTAAGACGCTTCAATAAGTTTTTCAGTACTAATAAATTTAAACCGCAGAGGCATCATCGAAAGAAGAGGACAGTTTGCTGCTATAACTGCAACGAAGAGGGGCACATCAAAGATGACTGCCCAAAGCTAAAGAGAAAGGAGAAAGAAATGGAAAAGCCAAAATACAAGAAGCCAGAACCCTTCAAACACAAGAACCTAAAGGCAACGTGGGATGATTCGTTATCCTCCGAATCGGAAGTCGAAGAATTCTCGGGACTAGCACTGATGGCCAACCATCAGCAAGAAGAAACGTCCAGCTCAGAGATGAGCATCGACGAAGGGGGAGGAACGTCAGAGGAAAGCAGCAGTGAAGGGGGAGCGTCACCAGACCAGGTAAGTAAGGTACGCAATCTAACCTCAACTCAATCTTTTAAATTTATCAAGTCTCTTTCTAAAGAGTTAGATCAATTAGAAAAAGAGAATGCTGAACTAAAGTTGAACCTAGCAAGAGCATGTCCGTTAGAAATGTATGATCATCTAAAATCAGAAAATGAAAATTTGAAATTAGAAATTGAAAAACTGAAATATGCTGCATGCTTAAATCAATTTCCAAATTCAAAATTAAGAATTTATGATAAATTAAATTGGTATATAAGGAAGCATCAAGGTCAACTTAGAAAAATACCAAGAAACTATGTACCCCCTAGATTTTTGAATAATCCTGTAGGAAGGAACCTCTATTGGGTTCCAAAATCTGTGCTTAATTAATTTTTCAAAAATTAAAAAGCTTACAGTGAGAAAATTAAACATTGAAATTCTCTATGGAAGCTTTGTCTAAGGAAGTGGTTGTTGCTCCAATAACCAAGAAGGCCTAGTGCCTCGCCACGACCTGGAAGCTAAAATATTGAAAAAAAATATTAATTAACTTTCTGAAAAAGCATTAAACTAGAATTAAATAATGCTTTAAAAGTTTTTAAATCTTTTTAAAATTCTAAAAAGTCAGATTGTGAAAATTCAAAAATTTAAATTTGACTTAGAAATTTTTTTTTAACTTAGAATTTTTTTAAATTAAAAAATTTGACTTAGAATTTTTTTTTGGAAAAATTCATTTTGACTTAGAATTTTTTTTTAAATAATTCATATTGAGGTAGAAAATTTTTTCTGAAAATTCAAATATTTGACTTAGAATTTTTTTTAGAAAAATTTATTTTTAACTTAGCAATTTTTTTTTCAAAAATTCATTTTTAACTTAGAAAATTTTCAAAAAAAAAACTTCAATCTTACTTGAATATTCTTAAGACCCCATTTTTGCTGTGATCAAAGGGGGAGAGAAAAGTACAAGTTTAGGGGGAGTTTTTTAAAAAAAAAGTGTTGCAATTTTACTAATTGCAAAAATTATGTTTAACATTTTTCTTTAAAATTACTGTTTTTTGTCTATTTTTAACCCTAACTTGAACTTGGGTTGATGCACTTCAAAAAGGGGGAGATTGTTGGACCCCGTGGTAGTTTTGATGTGATCAACTAAGTTGGTTAGGTCCTGCTGTGTTTGATCCCTGTGTCTGAGTGTGCAGGAGCTTAGGAGCACAGGAAGTCGAGCGAAAGACGCAGCTAGCGAGAAGGACGACACGGGAAGGGAGCCGATGGGCTCGGTGCGTCCGAAGGACGAGAGAGCTGCGGAAGAGTACTCCGGTGGGCGTGAAGAGCGTGCGCGACATTCGAGGGACGTTAAGCCGGGACGGAAGGCTGCTCGAGGAAGGCCGGGAATTGGGTTCGAGTGAGCCCTATTCCGGTTGGCCGCAATCACCCAAAAGAACGGAGCGAAGGAAGCTGAAGAAACTAAGCTGGAAGCTTGGAGGCGCCCTTGAAGGCGCCCTTGAAGGCGCCTTCAACAGGTCAGTTTTGACCGTTTGCGTGCGGATAAAGTTTTATCCGCTGACCGAGCTGGAGGCGCCTTGAACCTTGTTGGAGGCGCCTTGGATCCTCGGGATAGACTTTCCAGGAGCTATAAAAAGGCCCCTGGAGCTAGGAATTCAATAACAACTCAAGCAATCAATCTGTAGTGTTTCCTAGCAATAGTTCTGAGCTTTTGAAAGTGTAAATGGCTTCTCCGCCTTCAGCAAAGGAGAGTTTCTTTTAGTGCGCTTCTATTGCCCTGGATTAACAACCTCCATGGTTGTAACCAGGTTAATTCTTCCGCGTCTTTCTTTTACTGTTTTATTATTTTGTTAACTATTGCACTAACTGAGTTGAAAGTACGAGGAGGGTATTTTCATTTTTGTTTTCAGCAATTCACCCCCCTCTTGCCGGTCTCCGCTGCACCAACATTTCTCTCTCCTCAATCTCTCTTGTCACACTCCCACTTTTTTCCTCAACACACTTTCTCTCTCATCATACTTTCTCTCTCCTCAATCTCTCCCATCACACTCACTGCTCTTTTTTTCCCTCATCACACTTTCTCTTTCATCATACTTTCTCTCTCCTCAATCTCTCCCATCACACTCACTGCTCTTTTTTTCCCTCATCACACTTTCTCTCTCATCACACTCTCTCCCCTCATTTTTCTCATTATATTTTCTCTCTCTTCATCCTCTCCCATCATACTTTCTCTCACATCATATTTTCTCTCTCATCTTCTCTCATCATGATCTCTCCTATCACACTCTCTTTTCTCATTTTCTCTCATCACACTTTCTCTCTCTTCATTCTTTCTCATCACACTTTTTTCTCTCATCACACTTTCTCTCTCATCAGACTTTCTCCCTCATCATTCTCTTTCATCATATTTTTCTCTCACATTTATCTTTCTCTCACATCTAATTTTTTCTCTTATTTTCCTTTAAGGGTAAAAAGAGAAATTTTGATTTATTCCGATAGAAAATATGCAACTAACCAAACATTGCTTTTAAGAGTGATATTCATACTCATACCCATTCCCATTCCATAATACAATGATTTCCATTCCGATTCTTATTCCTAGGAAAGAACCAAACACCCCCTTAGTAGTCCCAATTGTAATGATTGGAAATAGGACTTAGACATTAAGGTATACTGTCTTCTTAGAACTAAGAACAATATAGGTGTATTTAATTCATTAGTTGAAACATGTTTAGTGGTGTTATCTACTAGAACCTGGAGTGTAGATACAGATGTCATTAATCATGTCCGTAATTCATTGCAGGGTTCCAGGAAACCCGACAACTAAATGAAAATAAAAACATCGTCCACATGGGCACTGCTGTAAAAGTGGCAGCTGTTGCAGTAGGAGATGTTTATCCTTTGATAAGAATAAAATATGGATTTTAAGTAATTATCTTTACGTACCAAGTTTAGAAAGAACTAGTTTTCAGTTTCTAAACTATTCAAAGAACTTGATATTCTGCCTCTTTAAAAGTTGTTAAGAAAAAGAGGGAAGTTATCTGTTCTGGTACGTTGGTTGACAATTTATAAATCCAATAACTCCCACGATGCAAAAAATGGAAATTAGTAACACATCTTCTAACTTTAAGAGAAAGCAACATTCGGAAATGAACCAATTGTCACGCCCCAGGTAGTCCCTGTCCGAAGAAATTTCGGCAGCATCTCCCCTGTACGGGTGACAATATGAATCTCAGTATACATATATCTATACCTCGGCCACACTCGGCCGGAACAATACACACAAATAGTAAACAATCCACGCAGTTATATTCAACATTTCTACACAGATATAATATGAACAATCCACGCAGTTGTATAAAGAAAAGATAATATAGAAATCAACGAAGATATATGTACACATCCTACTCCACTACAACGAAGAAACGAAATCCACGAAGTAATGAAATATTCGCAGCGGAAAACAAAGTAACAAACCCGAATGTTCAATGTAAAGTCCACAATACAAACCCACATCACAAGTATATAAGATGCAAAAACAAAACAGATCCCGACAACCGGAAATCCTCGCGATAAAGGGGCTAGCGACTGGAATATCTCCCGACGACCTCAACCTGAAAAAATAGTAACAACGGGGTGAGTTCAAAGAACTCAGCAGGTAATCCAATAGATATGTACAGCAACATATAACTACCAGTAACATCCTATGGTACAGTACACTAAAGCATAGAGCCTACAGTACAGTTTCCTAACAGTACAACCTACGGTACAGTCTCCTACAGTATAACAGATATGCATAGCTGAAATAAACTGTAATAACCAGCAATAGGCATAAAGTACAGTCTATAGCAAGAATAATAAGAAAATGCATAACTGAAATAAACTGTACTCACCTGCGAGGCTTGTGCAACTGACTGTGAACATACACAGATAAAAATAATAGTCAGAGCAAAAGCATGTATCCTGTATGCATGTCAATCATATGCACTCACCAAAATGCATCAATCATAAAGAATGCAATCCGTGCATATGATGCAATATGACATGGTCACCCCTGACGCCAGTCAGCCGTCTCACACGCGATGGCGAGACTGAGTGGGTAGGGCTGTGACACCGTGCACTCTGCCGTCACTACCCCTGATGAGTAACCGAGTGGACGGGATGCTGTCGGAATACACCTATCCTCCTACCTTAGACATAGTGAGGGAGTGCAATGCTCTCATCTCCCGGTACGTGATGACGGGGAGGGATCCCGGCTGCAACCCCGCTGTATCGTGCTACCCATGAGCACCCCGGCGGTGCACCACCGAGCAACCTGCCATACACACCCTGAGTGCTGTGCCACTACCCATGCAGTGGTCACGCTGTGTGCAGGCCCTCATGTAGCCGGTTGACGAGCTCAACAATAATGGAGTCGTCAATCACCCAGCATGCAATCATGCAATATGGTGCGTGCGGCTACAATATGTCATACCTGAACATATCCTCCTCCATATGCGTAGGTGCCAATAAAACAAACGCATATGTATAACAATGATATAAGCAATGCAAATCCAACAACATATAACAAGTATCTCCAGCGACTAATCAAGTGTAGATAAGCATCATAAATATCCATCCCTATGAACATATATACACATGGAAAAAGATAAAAGTATCCAGTTCTAAAGTAAAACAACTAACAGAAGAAGCATGTGATAGGTATCAACTAAGCTACGACTAGGGAAGAAATAAATCTACCATCTACCACTAGTAATTATATATAAACTATACATATCACAAGACAATATCAAAAGATAAGTCAAAGGGTACCCGCCTCAAATAGAAGGTACAGTATCACGCCAAATCCAACGTCGAGACGTCTGTCTCGAATCAGAGTCCTGTGTCAAACAATATATATTTTTTATTTAGCTAAATCCAAATGAATAACTAAATAAAAATCCCTAAAAATAAATTAGGGCAAAACCCTAATCAACCCAATCACATCCAGCTCCTCCTACCTAATAAATCTAACAGTCAATTAGGGTTAGTTACCTAATCCCTAATCACCAATTAGATTAGCAATCTAAACTTAGATTAAACCTAATAGTTGACTAGGGTTAATTGCCTTAACCCTAATCATTCCATTAGTTTAATCTAAACGAATAAATCTAATCACAATCAACCACTAATTACAATCTCTAGTCAACCCTACATATGATCATGAAATCAAAATTATACTATAATCTACAGCCAAGATCAAATATCTACTCATAATCCTAATTCAATGCATTTACATCATGTATCAAAATCCCTACACATTACCTCAATTAAATTGCTGGAAAACAAGGTGATCTGCTGGAACAGGAAGCCACAGAACCCAATTCCAGATCCACAAAACACTCAACCTCACTGGAATCAATCCTCTGTTCGGATCAAGAAAGATCAAGAGATCACAGATCAAATAGGAGATCAAATAATGGAAATCAAAGATCACACACCCTAATCTTACCTCAACAGATTAGCCAGCAGCAAGGAAGAAGAGCAAGAACGGACAACAAGGAATTGATCCTTGCCTCAAGGGTCACAACTAGGGCACAACCGGCAGCTCCGGCCCTGGATGGCGTCAATCAAATACAACCGGCATCCATGAAACCGAGAAGAAGAAGGGAAGAAGAATCAAGAAGAGTAAACGCTGAGAATAATCCTAATCTAGCTAACCTTTAATCGATAATGATCCGACGAAGCCTTACCTCCAAGATCACTCCTCGGTGGCGTCGCTTGATCCAAATCCGGCCAATGAAGGGGTGGATCGCACTGTGAGCAATGCGAGGAGAGGAAAGGGAAGGTCGATTGGCTAGGAGACGACACGAATCAAGCCTCCCGCCGTGCCCTAGTTGTCGTATCGCCGACGATCGGTCGCTGAATCCACCGAACCGCAACCCCTCGACCGAAGGAGATCTGTACTCCACCAGTCTCGTCGTGCTCCAGCAAGCTCCGGTGACTCCACTGGTTTCCGTCGAGGTCGACAGCCGCCGGAACCGTCGGCTTTGCTTCGTCCGCAAGAGAGAATAGAGGAAGAGGGGAGGTCGGCTTCAAGCAGAGGAGAAGGAAGGAGGTTTCGGGTGAGGGATCGGCGTTTTAAGTGAGAAAGGAATAAAAGAAAAGGAAGAAAAGGAATTATATAAATAAGACATTTCCTCACTTAAACGGGTATCCCAAACAGGCTTTATCCGTACCCGAAATTGATCCCTTCAAAACCCGTCTTACGAGATCCGAAAAATTTCCATAAAATTTCTAAAAATTCCGGAAAAATTTTATAAGGCTATTACTGAAATAACCCTATTTATTTAAATTTTCCGAGATCTTACATCCTCCCCTACTAATAAAAATTTGGTCCCCAAATTTCGCTATAACCAACAGCAAACACTAGAGATATAAAACAGTATAAATGCTGAAAGAACTCTAGCCCACATACCTCAAGTAAACAGATGGGGGTATCGAGCTCGGATCGTATCCTCCAGCTCCCACGTAGCCTTCTCGTCAGAATGATGCTGCCATCCGACTTTAACCAGCCGGACAGTCTTGTTCCGCAACTGACGCTTTCTATGGTCCAGAATCCGCACCGGAACCTCCTCGTAAGTAACATCAGGCTGAATAGGAACAGATATATCTGACAGCACATGTGCCGGATCGGATACGTATCTCCTCAGCATAGATACATGGAATACATCATGAATGCCGGCTAGAGATGGTGGTAGCGCCAGACGATAAGCTACTGCTCCAATCCTCTCCAAGATCTGGAATGACCCAATATATCGGGGAGCTAGCTTACCTCGGAGACCAAATCTCTTCACCCCTTTCGTGGGTGAAACTCTAAGAAATACATGATCACCAATGGAGAACTCCAGGGGTCTCCGTCTCTGATCAGCATAACTCTTCTGACGGTCCTGGGCCTCTGACATCCTCCGTCTGATAGTGCGAACCAGCTCTGCATCCTGCTGAGCTATCTGAGGTCCTACCAACTGAGCCTCCCCAACCTCTTCCCAGAGGATGATGGGTGTCCGACAAGGCCTACCATACAACGCCTCAAACGGTGCCATCTGGATAGCCGAATGATAGCTGTTGTTGTAGGCGAACTCCACTAATGGCAGGTGGTCCTCCCAACTGCCTCCGAAGTCCATGACACAAGACCTCAGCAAGTCCTCCAATGTCTGAATAGTCCGCTCTGACTGCCCATCTGTCTACGGATGGAATGCCGTACTGAAACGAAGCTGTGTGCCCAAGGCCTGCTGCAGACTCTGCCAGAATCAGGACGTAAACCGTGGGTCTCTATCCGATATAATGCTCAACGGTACACCATGTAATCTGATAGCCTCACGACAGTATAGCTCTGCTAATCGATCCAGCGAATCGGTCTTCCGGATCACTATAAAATGTGCGGATTTGGTTAATCGGTCAACGATTACCCAAATCTCATCATGGCCTCGTCGAGTCCTAGGCAATCCTACCACGAAATCCATAGTAATATGCTCCCACTTCCACTCTGGAATAGGGATCCTCTGAAGTAACCCAGCAGGTCTCTGGTGCTCAGCCTTCACCTGCTGACAGATAAGACATCTAGCAACAAACTCCGCGATGTCCTTCTTCATACCGTTCCACCAATAGGAACGCCTCAAATCCCGATACATACGGGTCCCACCTGGGTGGATAGCACATCTAGAACGATGCGCCTCCTGAAGTAACTCCTCCATGACCGGGTGAGACTGAGGTACACATAATCTGCCTCGGAAATAAACAATCCCCTCATCATCTCGTGTAAACTTAGTCTGCTGTTCGAAAGCTATCTGGCTGCTAATGAACTGTAAATGTTGATCTCCAGCCTGGGCCTCTCGAATCCTCATCCTGATCGACGACTGAGCAACCATGGTAACAAGAATACCTTGCTCTGTCCGTCCCTACTCCTCAAGGTCCAACTCGGAGAATCCCTGAATCAAGTCTGTGACTAAAACTCGGTGACGAGCTAAAGTCCCTCTGAACTTCCTGCTAAGTGCATCAGCAACCACATTAGCTTTATCCGGATGGTAGCTAATAGTGCAATCATAGTCCTTCAAGAACTCCATCCATCTCCTCTGTCGGAGATTGAGTTCCTTCTGTGTGAAAATATATTTGAGACTCTTATGATCAGTAAGAATCTCAAAAGTAATACCATAAAGATGATGTCGCCAAATCTTTAAAGCAAAGATAATAGCGGCTAGCTCTAAATCATGTACTGGGTAGTTCTTCTCATGCTCCTTTAACTGACGAGAAGCATAGGAGACTACCCTACCATGCTACATCAAAACAGCGCCCAAGCCCTGAAGAGATGCGTTTGTGTAAAGTGTGAATCCGTCATCACCAGAAGGTAAAACCAAAACTGGTGCTGATACTAATCTCCGCTTCAGCTCCTGGAAGCTGGTCTTGCAAGCCTCTGACCACGTGAACTTCACGCCTTTCCTAGTCAGACGTGTCAATGGCATAGCAATACTGGAGAAACCCTCAACGAATCGTCTGTAATATCCAGCCAGTCCCAAGAAACTGCGGATCTCTTGGACTGACTTCGGCTGCTCCCAGCTAGTGATAGCCTCGATCTTCTGTGGATCTACTGAAATACCTCGGCTTGACACCATGTGTCCCAGAAAACCAACTGAAGATAACCAAAATGCACACTTGCTGAACTTCGCATACAGATGATGTCGTCGCAGAGTCTCCAAGACTATGCGAAGATGCTGCGCATGCTCCTCCTCAGAACGCGAATAGATCAATATATCATCAATAAACACAATAACAAACTGATCTAGATACTCCAGAAAGATACGGTTCATCAGATCCATAAATACTGCAGGAGCACTGGTAAGCCCAAATGACATTACCAAAAACTCGTAATGTCCGTATCTGGTGTGAAATGTTGTCTTCTGAATGTCAGAATCTCTAACTCTCAGCTGATGATATCCAGACCACAGATCAATCTTAGAATACACTGATGTATCTCTAAGCTGATCAAATAAATCCTCAATCCGCGGCAAGGGATACTTATTTCTGATGATCACTGCATTCAGCTGCCTGTAATCGATGCACAACCTCAGAGTACCATCCTTCTTCTTAACGAATAGTACAGGAGAACACTAAGGCGGAATACCGTGGGGATCTCCACAAGGACACCGGAATGCTCCTGCTCGTGCATGCCATATGCAGCTACTACAGGGGGAGCTGTCCTCTGCTGACGATGCGAAGATTGGGCTTTCAGCCCACCTCGCTGAGTCCCGGACTGACCAAACTGTCCTCCCGGACAGAAACTCCGGAAGCTACATGCTGAGCCTTCAGCGAACAGTCTCGGCTCAAGTGCCCAGGCAGTTGACAATAATAGCAAACTGACTGTCCCAGGGTGCATGCAGAGGTGATGTGATCTCGGGATCCACATCAGGTGTAGTGAGTCACCGGTGGACAGTTTCCGGTTTTGCTGAGAAGACCAGGAACGTCCTGATGAAGATTGTCCTAACTTCTGGGGTGGGCCAAATGACCCAGAAGTACCCTGACTCGTCTTAGTACGACTGCTCTGCTGCTGTCCCGTAGTCTATGACTGCTGGATCTGTCCGGAAGTTTGATCAATCTGCTTCCTCTTCTTGTCTGCACTCACTCTCTGATGAGCAGACTCAATCATAAGAGCTCTATCCAGTACCTCTGTGTATGATACTATACCAAGACCGGCGATCTTCACCTGAAGATGCCCGTCCAGTCCTTGGACAAACTGAAGCATACGAGATCTATCCTCGACAACTAACTCAGGACAGAATCTGGCCAACCGATTAAATTCGGCATTATACTCCATCACTGAGCGATTATTCTGCCGAAGACTCAGAAAATCCTGTCGTCGTGTCATCTGATACGCCCGGGGAAAATACTGACTCTCGAATGCCTCTCTAAATCTCGCCCAAATAATATGTTGCTCGCCTATAATCAAGCGCTGAGTGTCCCACCAGATCTCTGCCTCGTCTCGTACCTCAAGTACGCAGTAGTAGGCACGACTGGAGGGTACCGGGTATACTAAAGGTGATACCACTAGTGGTACAGTCGAGGTATGTACCTCTGAAGTCGGAACCGTCAAGGTCTTATAATCCGACGTGCCTATAATCTCCTGACGAGTCTGTCCCTGACGGACAGGCTCGACCCTAGCAAATCTCTCTGGAGACTCTGTCTCCGGAGAATCTATCGGCATCTTACGTGGACGACCACGTCTCGATACCGGAATACGTGTATGTGTCATATCAGTAAACAAAATGTTACCCAGATAAAACTACAGGTATAAGAACTATAAAATTACCTCATCTACCTATTTGCCGTCTGGAGATGTCCTGTCGCTGCTTAACCCCCAAATAAAACCAATAGAACCTCGTCAAAATACCTCGGAATTCCGAAACGAGTAAGTCAACGAAAATCCGTACAAATCCAAAAATACCGAGAAATGCTCACGAAAGTAAGTATTGTAAATCCGAAACCCGACAAGTAGGTATCGCAAAACTGCTCTGATACCAAATAAATTGGTATAAGATGAAATCCCAAAAATCCAGATACGCCGCAAACTCCAGGACACAAAAATCCGAAATCGGAGCCTGACTCTGATACCAAATAAATTGGTATCAGATAAACCTCGAAAATCCAAAACGAAGAGCGAGTATCGTGAGCCTGGCTCTGATACCAAATAAATTGTCACGCCCCAGGTAGTCCCTGTCCGAAGAAATTTCGACAGCATCTCCCCTGTACGGGTGACAATATGAATCTCAGTATACATATATCTATACCTCGGCCACACTCGGTCGGAACAATACACACAAATAGTAAACAATCCACGCAGTTATATTCAACATTTCTACACAGATATAATATGAACAATCCACGCAGTTGTATAAAGAAAAGATGATATAGAAATCAACGAAGATATATGTACACATCCTACTCCACTACAACGAAGAAACGAAATCCACGAAGTAATGAAATATTTGCAGCGGAAAACAAAGTAACAAACCCGAATGTTCAATGTAAAGTCCACAATACAAACCCACATCACAAGTATATAAGATGCAAAAACAAAACAGATCCCGACAACAGGAAATCCTCGCGATAAAGGGGCTAGCGACTGGAATATCTCCCGACGGCCTCAACCTGAAAAAATAGTAACAACGGGGTGAGTTCAAAGAACTCAGCAGGTAATCCAATAGATATGTACAGCAACATATAACTACCAGTAACATCCTATGGTACAGTACACTAAACCATAGAGCCTACAGTACAGTTTCCTAACAGTACAACCTACGGTACAGTCTCCTACAGTATAACAGATATGCATAGCTGAAATAAACTGTAATAACCAGCAATAGACATAAAGTACAGTCTATAGCAAGAATAATAAGAAAATGCATAACTGAAATAAACTGTACTCACCTGCGAGGCTTGTGCAACTGACTGTGAACATACACAGATAAAAATAATAGTCAGAGCAAAAGCATGTATCCTGTATGCATGTCAATCATATGCACTCACCAAAATGCATCAATCATAAAGAATGTAATCCGTGCATATGATGCAATATGACATGGTCACCCCTGACGCCAGTCAGCCGTCTCACACGCGATGGCGAGACCGAGTGGGTAGGGCTGTGACACCGTGCACTCTGCCGTCACTACCCCTGATGAGTGACCGAGTGAACGGGATGCTGTCGGAGTACACCTATCCTCCTACCTCAGACATAGTGAGGGAGCGCAATGCTCTCATCTCCCGGTACGCGATGACGGGGAGGGATCCCGGTTGCAACCCCGCTATATCGTGCTACCCATGAGCACCCCGGCGGTGCACCACCGAGCAACCTGCCATACACACCCTGAGTGCTGTGCCATTACCCATGCAGTGGTCACGCTGTGTGTAGGCCCTCATGTAGCCGGCTGACGAGCTCAACAATAATGGAGTCGTCAATCACCCAGCATGCAATCATGCAATATGGTGCGTGCGGCTACAGTATGTCATACCTGAACATATCCTCCTCCATATGCGTAGGTGCCAATAAAACAAACGCATATGTATAACAATGATATAAGCAATGCAAATCCAACAACATATAACAAGTATCTCCAACGACTAATCAAGTGTAGATAAGCATCATAAATATCCATCCTTATGAACATATATACACATGGAAAAAGATAAAAGTATCCAGTTCTAAAGTAAAGCAACTAACAGAAGAAGCATGTGATAGGTATCAACTAAGCTACGACTAGGGAAGAGATAAATCTACCATCTACCACTAGTAATTATATATAAACTATACATATCACAAGACAATATCAAAAGATAAGTCAAAGAGTACCCGCCTCAAATAGAAGGTACAGTATCACGCCAAATCCAACGTCGAGACGTCTGTCTCGAATCAGAGTCCTGTGTCAAACAATATATATTTTTTATTTAGCTAAATCCAAATGAATAGCTAAATAAAAATCCCTAAAAATAAATTAGGGCAAAACCCTAATCAACCCAATCACATCCAGCTCCTCCTACCTAATAAATCTAACAGTCAATTAGGGTTTGTTACCTAATCCCTAATCACCAATTAGATTAGCAATCTAAACTTAGATTAAACCTAATAGTTGACTAGGGTTAATTGCCTAAACCCTAATCATTCCATTAGTTTAATCTAAGCGAATAAATCTAATCACAATCAACCACTAATTACAATCTCTAGTCAACCCTACATATGATCATGAAATCAAAATTATACTATAATCTACAGCCAAGATCAAATATCTACTCATAATCCTAATTCAATGCATTTACATCATGTATCAAAATCCCTACACATTACCTCAATTAAATTGCTGGAAAACAAGGTGATCTGCTGGAACAGGAAGCCACAGAACCCAATTCCAGATCCACAAAACACTCAATCTCACTGGAATCAATCCTCTGTTCGGATCAAGAAAGATCAAGAGATCACAGATCAAATAGGAGATCAAATAATGGAAATCAAAGATCACACACCCTAATCTTACCTCAACAGATTAGCCAGCAGCAAGGAAGAAGAGCAAGAACGGACAACAAGGAATTGATCCTTGCCTCAAGGGTCACAACTAGGGCACAACCGGCAGCTCCGGCCCTGGATGGCGTCAATCAAATACAACCGGCATCCATGAAACCGAGAAGAAGAAGGGAAGAAGAATCAAGAAGAGTAAATGCTGAGAATAATCCTAATCTAGCTAACCTTTAATCGATAATGATCCGACGAAGCCTTACCTCCAAGATCACTCCTCGGTGGCGTCGCTTGATCCAAATCCGGCCAATGAAGGGTGGATCGGACACCGTGAGCAATGCGAGGAGAAGGAGAAGGTCGATTGGCTAGGAGACGACACGAATCAAGCCTCCCGCCGTGCCCTAGTTGTCGTATCGCCGACGATCGGTCGCTGAATCCACCGAACCGCAACCCCTCGACCGAAGGAGATCTGTACTCCACCAGTCTCGTTGTGCTCCAGCAAGCTCCGGTGACTCCACTGGTTTCCGTCGAGGTCGACAGCCGCCGGAACCGTCGGCTTTGCTTCGTCCGCAAGAGAGAATAGAGGAAGAGGGGAGGTCGGCTTCAAGCAGAGGGGAAGGAAGGAGGTTTCGAGTGAGGGATCGACGTTTTAAGTGAGAAAGGAATAAAAGAAAAGGAAGAAAAGGAATTGTATAAATAAGACATTTCCTCACTTAAACGGGTATCCCAAACAGGCTTTATTCGTACCCGAAATTGATCCCTTCAAAACCCGTCTTACGAGCTCCGAAAAATTTTCAGAAAATTTCTAAAAATTCCGGAAAAATTTTATAAGGATATTACTGAAATAACCATATTTATTTAAATTTTCCGAGATCTCACACCAATTATATCTTTGGCATCTAAGGCTAGGTTATATTAACTTGAGTAGGATTCATTGGTAGCTGATCAACTTTTGGGTTCATTAGTAGTGGAAATCTTTCCAACCTGCGAGTCTTACTTGGAAGAAAAAATAACTAAGAAACTTTTAAGTCTAAGGGGTATGGAGCCAAAGATATGTTGGAATTGGTTCATCCTGATTTGTGTGATCCTATGACTATCCAGACAAGAGGAAGTATCGAATATTTCTTCTATTTTATAGACAACTATTCAAGATACAAATACATTTACTTAATGTGCCGCAAGACTAAGTGCTTTGATTAGTTCAAAGAGTACAAGGCTGATGCGGAGAAACGTTAAGGTAAAAGTATCAAGTCACTATGGTAAGATCGTAGTGGCAAGTACCTCTTGGGACAATTTAGGAGTTACTTATCAAAAGTAGGGATTCAATCCCAACTAACTGCACCTGGTACACCCCAACAGAATGATGTAGTAGAAAGAAGGTATATGACTCTTATGGAAATAATTAGATTGATGTTGAGTTATTCAAAAAATTACCAAGTTCGTTTTAAGGATATACTCTGAAAAAGAAAGTGAACATAGTACCTTCCAAAGTCAGAACTCTCTACTCATATAGAATTGCTGAATAGGCATAAGCCTATTTTAAAGCATTTTCGGATTCGGGTAGTCCAACACATATGCTGAAGAGAGACAATGATAAGTTGGATAGGAATTCACTTGTTTGTGGGTTATCCTAGAGAAACGAAAGTATGTTTATAGTCTTAAAAATCAGAAGGTCATTGTTAGCATCAATGACTGATTTTTAGAAGAGGACTATATAATGAACCACAAGCCCATAAGTAAATTTGTTCTTAATAAAGGACACGTCTAATCTAGTACCAACTGTACAAGATGAAATATCACAAGAAACTGCAACACTATCACAAACGATACACAATTATAGACAGTGCATCATCATAGTGGGAGGGTTGTCAAGCAAACCTAAAAGATTCATGTTTTGGGAGAGTTTTTGGACTTGATCTCAAATGAACATGAGCCTGATCCCTGACATATGATGAAGCATTCCAAGATAAAGATGCAGCATCTTGGCAAAGAGCAATGAATACAGAATTAGAATATATGTATTCTAATAAAATCTGGAAGCTTGTAAAACCACCAGATGGTGTAAAAGCCATTGGGTGAAAATAGGTCTACAATAGGAAAAGATGGATAGACAGAAAGGTGGAAACTTTCAAAGCAAGGCTTGATGAAAAAGGAAACTTTTTCACTGGTAGCCATGCTTAAGTCTATCCGGATTCTTTTATCTAGTGGATGTCAAGACAGCATTCCTTAATGGAAGTCTTGAAGAAAGCATCCATATAAAGTAACCAGAAGGGTTCATTGCAAAGGGCAACGAGCATCTTGTGTGCAAGCTCAATCAGTCTATGGACTGAGGCAAAGCTTCAAGGTCTTGGAACATCCGGTTTATCAAAGTAATCCAGACCTATGGATTTATTTAGTAACCGGATAAGTCTTGTGTATACAAAAAGTGTGATGGAAACGTGGTGGTATTTCTTGTACTATACGTAGATAACATTTTTGGTAGTTGGAAATAATATCAAAGTGTTGTCAGAAGTAAGGGTATGGTTGTCCAAACAATTCGATATGAAGGACTTGGGAGAATGTATATATTCTTGGGATCAAAGTAATAAGGGATCGCAAGAAAAGAATATTTTACTTATCCCAAGCTTCATAGATCGAAAAAAATCCTTGCTCGTTTTAAGCATGCAGAACTCCAAGAAAGGTTTCTTACCTTTTGGGCTTGGAGTAGCTTTATCTAAAGAGATGTCTCCGAAGACATCAAAGAAGATAGAGGAAATGAAGGCAGTTCTTTATGCTTCGGCTGTCGGAAGCCTAATGTATGCTATGCACGAGATCAGAAATCTATTTTGCCAAGGGCATAGTTAGCAGATATCAAAGTAACCCTAGACAAGGGCATTGGACTGTAGTAAAGTATATATTGAAGTACCTTAGAGGCACTAGAGATTATATAGCTTACAAGGCAGTTAATTTAGTCCCTGTGGGTTGCACGGATTTTGACTTCCAATCGGATAGGGACAATAGTAAGTCAACCTCGGGGTTTTGTGTTTACTTTAGGAGGTAAAGTCATAACTATGAAAGAGTGATAAGCATAAGTGTTTTTCTGGACTCCACCATAGAAGCTGAGTATATGGCAAGCTTCTGAGGTAGCCATAAAAGTTGAATGACTCAATAACCTCAAGATAGACTTAGATATGATTTCTGGTTTGTCCAAAGATTATTACAATTTATTGTAATAATAGTGGTGCAGTAGCAAACTCGAAGAAACCATGAGTCTATAAGGCAAGTAAACACAATAGAGCACAAGTACCACCCAATACGAGAAATCGTATAAATGAGGAGAAGTTGTTGCTGCCTAGATTGTATCAGATAATGACCTATAGATCTTTTCACTAAGGCCCTTAAGGCAAGAGCTTTTGATGGGCATGTTGAAGGGTTGGGATTCAGATGTATGGCAGCAGATATGGCAGCTTAGTCTTTTAGTATAAGTGGGAGATTATTAGGATGTATACTAAAAGCCTAGCTTTTGGTATAAATATTTACCTAGAAATAAGAATCACATTGGTCAAATGTCTACATTTATGATAAATGTAGTTGTTCAATTAATTTATATTGTAGATAACATGGTGTGTGGTGTCACACACAGAGGATCATGTTATCAGTATCATATAAATTATAAACAGTAGCTCACGACCAAGATGGAAAGGAACAAACCATTGGAAGGTCGTAGTGTAATTAGGTATTAGTTTATCTTAACTATATAATTACACTAGTACACTTAGAGTGTATTGAGTAGGACTATTAGAAGTCGTTTCTTTTATACTGACTTTATAAAGGAACAAAGACCTCAGTTATTATGGAAGTGTGTGCTCTTAATCCTAATATAATAACAAGCACATATATTTGATATTTATTTCTTTAATTTATCAATGGGTGAGATTTAGTTCGATAAATCAATAAGCCCGATAAGTTGAGAAATGATATCACTTATAGTGTGTGTTGTTGATTATAAAAGGAAACTGTGTCCTAGTAATCTAGGTTGAGACTGTCCCCAAGAGGAGCTCATAAGAATTGTCATGTTAAACCCTGCAGGTGGACTTAGTCCGATATGACGATAAGGTTGAGTGATACTACTCTTGGACTAAGATATTAATTAAATGAGTTGTCAGTAACTCACTTAATTAGTGGACATTCGACATCTTGAACACAGGGAGACTAACACACTCATAATAAGAAGGAGTCCAAAATGTAATTTGGGATTGGTGCGGTAGTTCAATAATAGTTCTTTAGTGGAATGAATTATTATTGATGAAATTAAGTTGTGTGTTCAGGGCGAACACGGGAAGCTTAATTTCATCGGGAGACCAAAACCAATTCCTCCTCTCGGTCCCTTTCGTAGCCTCTTGTATATCGATTGTACAGTGGTCCTCCAATCGGCGACTCTGATTCCCATCAGCGACATTAGGAGGTGGTCTTCCGGTGTTCCTGAGCTCCATCCGACCACAATCCGCAATTTGCAACTTCATTCCAGATCCAGAGATTCCAGGTAACAGAAATCCAGATTTTCGGCACTTGAGTGGGTTTCGGGTTGTTCTACCTCGCCGGAGGTGGTCCGCCGACGTTGTTGAGAATACCTAGAACTGAGACGCAGCAGAAGTTCTACATTGAGGTCCAGAGTTGGGTGTTCTCGACTTTGGCATTCTTGTGTGACGGCAAGAATGTGTAGTTTGTATGGACTGGTTGTGAGTTGGATCGGTTTAGGATTTTATTTCATTTTGCTACTGCTTTATAGCTTAGAACAGATTTCTTTTAATGTTTATTATGTTTTAGCAAGTAATCTAGCATTTCATTCCCTTGTTTAAGTTTAATTCGTGTTAATTGATGCTTGGTTAAGTGTTTAGTGTTTAAGTTCTAAGTTAGGGTTTACATTTTGCTATAGATTAGGTTTCATTTATGTCTTGCTATTTTATTCTTAGTTTAAGTGTGTGTTAATAATTTAATCACAACGTAGAATGACAATGCGTTTGAGTTTGATTGTTGGCACACAAGTAGATTTCATTTATGCATTAGATAAGTTTTTATTTGCTTGCTTGTCAATTGTTAGATTTAGATTCAAAGTTTAAACCCCCCCTATTTTTATATCAAAAACCCCAAAAATGAGAATAAAATACAATCCTAGATTACATCCTACCGTAGTTCCTCGAGATTCGATCCTGAACTCGTTATTACAACATGATTGTGTAGTTAAGGGGTTCAGTGAATATTCATTATTAATTTGATAAGCCCATTCGTGACAAACATTTAATATAATTTTTAGGCTTATCAGTAGGCAATCACTATCAATTCATAAATCTTTACAACTTTTGAAGTACAATTTAAAGCAATAAAATATACCAATGACAAAAGAAAATAGTGAAGTTGAAGCGTCTGGTCATCGGAGTCAAGTTGCGGCTTTGTCGGAACGTTCTTTAAGAAGCACACGGAAAATGGATTGCGTTTTAGATGATTTTCTAAGTTGCTGGTCAAATCCTGCATATAAAGCTCATGGAGGGCGCCTCCAACACCATGGAGGGTGCCCTCATCCTTACCGAATCCGCAGCGTGGATGAGCTCTGATCACTTCGCAGCTTATCCGCCTGAGGGCGCCCTCACGCCAAGATCCAGGGCGCCCTTAAGCTCCATGAGGACGCCCTCAAGCTCCATGAGGGCGCCCTCGCGCCTTGCTGCGAGAGGGTTTCTTGTTGCAAAATAGGTTAGTCCAGAATCCAAAAAACATATCCTGCAAAACAGAGTTAGTACAATTAAACACAATAAATATGATTATTTGACAGTCACCGACTGTCGGATTCTGACTTCGGATTCCCGACCAGAAATCCTAGGTCGAACCGACGCCTACTGTTCCCTCACTGGGGAACGCGTCCTCACCTACTCCACTCAGGAAAGTTTACCTATTGCCAGTTGATCCTCCAGACCAATTGGACTTTGCTCGGCGCCCGAGGCTCCAAGACTTTCTGCTGGACGTTCGCTCCACGACCCGCCCAATCTTTCACCTGGTTCATGACACCATGACTTTCCACCTAGAGTCCTTGACTCTAGGACTTTTACCCGAAGCCCTCGACCCGCTAAGACTTCCCACCTAGGGTTAACACCCCTAGGACCTAGGGTTTCCTCCCCCTAGGGTTTTCCACCTGTCTAACCGCAGCTAGGGCTTTTTGCCTAAGTACACTTAGGACTTTCCTGCAAACTCATTCACACACATTAGATAACAAATAACCTTAACTTTGAACCCTTTTCCATTATCAAAACTTAGGTTCGATCGTCGGATGCTTTCTGTACCAACATTCGCTTGCTAAAAAATTCCAAATACTAATATGTCATTAAGGATTATAAAAGAACAACTTACCTACACTTGAGCATACCTTCAATATTTTGGTCTTGAGCTTCTTTAGTTCGTCACATTTTATTTCTATATTTGATGACATTGTGTCTTCGGTCTTTGATAGTGCAACAGCATCTGGTTCTACATCCTTAACAATCGGTTTGCCTTTTTTTTTACACTCAGCTATTTATTTTCTTTAAGTTCTCTTTCTTTTGGGGCCTAGTCCAAAATTAGTTGGTAGTCTTGGTGCATTAGGTTCTATGCCCTCTTTATCTGTGGTAGGAGATGTTCGTGGTTCTCCTGAGACCTTGCTTTGCAGGTCTTTTTGGAGATCTTTGATTTTTATTTTAGTCATCCGCTATGATTTTGTCTTTTACAATCATAATTCGGTTGTCCACAACAACATTGCTAATGTCAACAGTGTTGCCACTCCTATCCGCTAATCCACGAAGTTGACTTATTTGAAGATCTTTTTCTTTAAGCATACCCTCCATCTCAGCAATTAAAATATCTTTTGCTGTTAAGAGACTATTCTTTTCATCTATGACTGTTGCCATGTTGCTATTAGCATCCTCCAAACCTTTAACAGCTATCTGTAATTGTTGCTTTAATTTATCGATTTGTTCTCCCTTTTCCTGACACTGACTACAGTCTGTCATCTTTGGCAACTGCAGTATACCTTCTTGCTCTTGATGTGAAGATCCTTGGCCAACCAACTCAAGGGCTTGAGTAGAAGGAGCCCAGTTTGGTAGTAAATCCAACTCTAACCCTATCGGAATTAAATCTACAACAATTTTATCTGTAGTCACACGGTCTATCAACTTTTTGACTATGTCAACATGATAGTTAGGCCAACTCCATCGTAGTATTCTAGGAAATAGTTCAAGATGGTCTAGATCAATGATACTGATGAGCTCACACACTCATACCAACAATATGATTATAAAAATAAAAACTATTCATAACCAATATCAAATTACATAAATATAATCGAATTTACAATCAAAATATTTGGAAATCCCTTGAGCAAGGGGGCCTTGGGCATTGACTCAACAACAAATGGTTTTGGTCTGAATGTAAGCTCCAAGCCAATGACTTCTAATTAAGGAGCCATGAAACTGTATACCGCATTGCACCAGTTAAACCTAGCAATGTTGTCAAAATCATCTATACAGTTAATTAGGGATAGCATAGATATTCTAAGAACGCTACTGCTACCACAAAATAGGACAGTTGCAAAAAAAAATACAGGATATACAGCTGATAGTATAGCTTGTCATTTGATCTTGACTTCCTTATAAGTTTCTCCAAATGTTTGGCAGAACAATCAGACTCTTGGAAAAAATCCATGTACAGTTAGCTGGAGGTCTCATTTAAATCAAGACGAACTATCACTCCATTGTCGGGTAGGCCTAGAATCAGTGCAACATCTTCCTTTGTAAATTTCAATTTTTTCCCGTGGAAGAGGAACATGTGTTCCTGCTGATCCCAATTATCAAACATATTCTGGACCCAAGCTCTTACAAATGAACTAATAGGGAGATCAAGGATCCACAAAAAGGGTGTCCCTCGAATCATCTGTTCTTGTTCTACGGACGCTTGAATAGAAGAAATAAATTTCCTGAAATGGCAAAGGGTACTTTTTCAGTTCATTCTTTTAGTTCTTCCTCTGCTGAGATAACATGGATAATTGGGTCGAGCAGCACCTCCACTTATCGATGCTCCTTTTGTAGCCATGCTAAACTTAGCAACAATAAATCAGCAATCACACACAGAAAAAAACTCTTAAATTCTGTAATAATAGTTGTGCTCTTATTCTCACACTGTCCTTATCAATACACAAACCCTAGGTGAAACCATTGTAGATCTTACCACTGAATAAGCAATGGAGGTACGTACAAAACCAAGGGTCGGATGTCTGTGATGCTAGAGGCACGCCTCCAATGGAGCAATGTAGATTGCCTTTGAGAAGACAACTGCAGTCGAACCAGGAGAGTGGGAGATTGCGTTGCGATTCAAACGTTGGCCTGATATCCCCTAATAACAGGCCTATTATATTGTATTTTATTCTCATTTTCATTTATATTTATTATTAGTATTCTAAATTTTTTAGTTTAGTATTTAATCTAGTTATTTTATACTATATATTAAATTTATTATATATATTATTAAAATAAATTTTATATTTTATAGATATATTTAAGTTCATTATATGATTTTTTTAATCTATATAATATATTAGAAATTTTCAATCACACGTTTAAATTACTTCACATCAAGTGCTCGACTTATAGCCTATTTGAATTTCTAAACTAATTCACGAATCACAATACGTCGCAAGATTTTAGTTTAAAGAACGGAGATATAGTCTCAGGTTTTAGATATTGGGATTATCAACTTGGATTGTAATCGGTTGAACAAACCGGTCGAGGTGCCAAGCAATCAGGCCCACGTTGGGCATAATATAATACAATATCAGGCCCAATATGGGCCTGATATATTTTATATTAGACCCAACTTGGGCCTGATATGATCTCATATCAGCCCCAACGTCATGCTGAAATCTGTCATCATGATGGAGTAACTGTGGAGAGCTTTAAATCAGTAATATATAGCACCATTTTAGTCCTCACAACACCACAAACTCACGAGACCTTGAATGAGTTTAATCGGAGAAGTCTAGGTCCATCAGTGGATTTTGAACGAAACTCGCTGATGGGCCTACGACACTTAAATTTCTTTAAATTTCCATTCCCTAACAAGGTTTGAGAGGGGAGAAGCTAGATATGGTGTCAAATCTTAGGTCTACCCAATATAAATGAAGTTCTTGCTCCGTGCTAGTTGGCACGGAACATGTGAAACTTAAGGATTTCCATTCAATGAACAACAACACACACATTATCGAATTCTAATTAATTTATGGGGAAAACACCTACCTTGCCACCAATTTATTTTAACTATCAATAATTAGTAAGATATATAAGCTAAAATCCAATAGAATTAGAAATTTCCAATCACACGTTTAAATTACTTCACATCAAGTGCTCGATCTATAGCCTATTTGAATTTCTAAACTAATTCACGAATCACAATATGTAGCAAGATTTTAGTTTATAGAATGGAGATATAGACTCAGGTTTTAGATATCGAGATCATCAACTTGGATTATGATCGGTTGAACAAACCGACCGAGGAGTAAAGCAATCAGGCCCACGTTGGGACTGATATGATACCTTATCAGCCTCAAAGTGGGTCTGATATATCTTATATCAGGCCTAACTTGGGCCTGATATGATCCCATATCACGCCCAATGTCATGCTAAAATCTATCATCATGATAGAGTAACTGTGGAGAGCTTTAAATTAATAATATATATCACCGTTCCATTCCCCACAACACCACAAACTCATGAGACTTTAAATCAGTTTAATCAGAGAAGTCTAGGTCCATCAGTGGGTTTTCACCGAAACCCATTGATGGGGCTACATCACTTATATTTCTTTAAATTCCCATTCCCTGACAAGGTTTGAGGAGAAGCTAGATATGGTGTCAAATATTGGGTCTAACCAATACAAATGAAGATCTTACTCCGTGTAAGTTGGCACGGAACATGTGAAACTTATTGATTTTCATTCAATGAACAACAACACACACCCTGTTGAATTCTAATTTACGAGAAAAATACCTACACTACCATCAATTTATTTTAACTGTCAACAATTAATAAGATATTTTGTTGGATCGAGACGCGCTAGAGGGGGGTGAATAGCGCCCGTGGCTATTTCTTTTTCAAATCGGAAAACTATCGGAGTTTAAAAACACGCAGCGGAATAAAGAACAAACACACACAGAGAGACACGAGAGATTTTACTTCGTTCGGAGCCTAAGGCGACTCCTACTCGAAGGCCCGCGATCCTTGATCGCTTACCGTGGGCAACAATTATAAGCTCGTAAAATGTACAATAAGATATTACAATTGAAAGAACTAAAACAAATTATACCGACAACAATAAAGTATCAGAATCTGAAGCTCCGGGTTATCGGGACTTGTAACAGCACTTCTGGGCGTTTCTAGAGCAGCTTGTAGCGTAAGGATTGCTTGGAGTTCGTTGAAGAGAGCTGCTGGTCGAAACCCCTTATAAAGGGTGTTCAAGGCGCCTTCTACTGTTCACCAAGGCGCCTTGAATTGCCGAGTCAGCCGCGGAGATAAGGGGCGAACTGGTTGAACCTTATCACAGATTCAAGGCGCCTTCCACTGTTCACAGGGCACCTTCATCTGTTCAAGGCGCCTTACACTGTTCACCAAGGCGCCTTGAACAGCTTCTCGCAGCCAG